>NC_044977.1:65680316-65810545 GCF_008728515.1 Papio anubis
TCCCATTTCTTCATTTCTTCATCTTGGTTACTTCTCTGTGGTTAGAAATGTTTAAATTTGTTATTTTTATGATTACTGAAGATGCAATCATATTTTAATTGTCTGTTGTATTCCGTCTTATATCAGCCTAACACAGTAAGCAAAGAAAGGCAGTAATAATAATAATAATAACCAGCTGGGCACAATGGCTCATGCCCGTAATCCCAGCACTTTGGGAGGCCGAGGCAGGCAGATTGCTTGAGCTCAGGAGTTCAAGACCAGCCTGGGCAACATGGTAAAACCCCACGTCTACCCAAAATACAAAAAATTAGCTGGACGTGGTGATGCACACCTGTAGTCCCAGCTACTCAGGAGGCTGAGGTGGGAGGATCGCTTGAACTCAGGAGGTGGAGGTTGCAGTGAGCTGATCGTAACACTGCACTCCAACCTGGGCAACAGAGCAAGACCCCGTCTCAAAAAAAATAAAAATAAAATAAAAATAATCATAATAGTATTAGCCTCTGTCTATTGAGTGTTGCTTAGGTGCCAAGCAGTATTCTAGTCCTTTGTGGAAATTTCCTGCTAGTGAGATTCTTTTTGGGTAAAAGTATGGGGAGGAGGATGAGTGACAATGTACAGTAGAGTCTGGAAGCTGAGTCCTGGAGATGCTAAGAGCGTGGGCTCTTAACCAGCCATTGCCTAGTGCCTTGAACCCAGACTTCCTGCTTAGAAATGGCGCATGAGTCACGAGGCCAGAAACTAAGCTTCAGCGCAAAGCCCTCCAGCTTTTATTTAGGGCTACACTTTGGGAATTTGCAAAGTGTGCCTCAGAGAGGAGGCGGCCAACCTAAAATCACAGAGCTGTGAAGAAGTAAAACTAGAAGCTGGAGGCTCTGACTCATGACCAGGGCTCTTTCTAGTATGGCATGCTCTAAACCAGCACCCTATTGCTGTTCTCCAAATGAGAAGGCACAGAGTCCTCAGCAGAAGTGACACTGTCCTAAGCCAAAAGCTTCTGACATTTCAAAATCAGAGGCAGCACAGTTCATGGTTTTGTTTTAATTTTCCAGCCCATTGTTTAACACATCGGCAATGCTTAAAATCACATTAGAAGAAATATCCCCAGAGTTAACTAAATGTTTTGACTCATAGTAAAATTGTGTTAAAATCTTCTCTTAGTGCAGTAAGTTTATAACTTTCTTTTGCTTATTTAGGATAAAATCCAGAAATGTTCTCCACAACTAGATTAGGAAGATAGATGTGGAAAAGGCCTAAATAAGGATCCCAAAGTGTGGAAACTGCATATGTTAGTTGTATTTCCTTAATTCATCTATGTAATTTATGAGATAGTATCAGCAACTTGAGGCAGATTTGCATAAGAGCATTTGCCATTTGTTTGATACTATAATAACAAAAAAAGGGTTTTATGGTGGGAGACAATGAGGAATTTTCCTAGGAATCCCTGTAACCTCACAGCAACAGACTGCTGTCATCTGAGAGGGTTCTTATCTCCCCATCGTTCTGTGTCATTTTCTGCCACTTCCTAGTCATTGCTTTCTGTGCAGAGCAATCCAGCACCTCTATGAAGCAAGAGGAATTAGCCTCCCAAAATATGTTAGAAAACTAGGAAATCAAAAGCCAGAAATAGAGGACTGGACATGTATCACCTGCAGCATAATTATTAATCTAGTTATCGGTCATGTGAAAAGCTGGGAGTTCGTGTTAATTACCGTTCAGTTGCTGATATCACTACACAATCATTAGACATTCAGATACACGAGAAAAATTACCCTGTTTTCAGTAAGGTCATAAGACTAGTTCATGGGCACCTTATGATAAATATTAATCACTCAGGAATTCATAGGTTAATCAAGTTATTACATACATGCATGTTAATAAAGAGATGAGTTCTGTTCAACAATGGCTGATAAAAATTTATTCTGAGTAGAAGACAGGCTTGAGTTTGTCCCAGTGTTTAATCAGTAAATGACTTTTGTGTCTTGATTCAGCTTTCCATATCTCTGCTATGCACATATTCTTGAAATGGAAGTCTTGTACACTGCCATTCACATATTATAACAACATAGCCCTTGGGATGGAAAAAAGAGAATGTGAGATGCCAAACAGCAGGTAATAGAGGCTGAAGTGACATTATGCTAAAAATTGCCTTGTAAACCCTGATGTGACAAAGGTGAGAACTGTTAGCAACATGCCCAGATGGCATGGGATTTACAACTTAGGTATCAACATCTTTATTTTTTTTTTTTCTTTGCCCAAGATGGATAGACTGAAAAACAGAAGTCAGCTCAGGTAGCTTAGCTGGGAGAACCTGAAGAAAAGGCACTAAATAGGCATCTTCATCTCTAGGAAGACTTGTCCAGTTGCTAGACTTCATCAACGCAGTGAGACACATGACTAGTGTTTTTAGATGTGATTGTGTCTCAAAACAACAGTTTCCTCAAACAATTTAATCTGTAAGTATAATACAGCTTCATCTTAGGTACACAGTTTTCCTTGAACAACACTTTGCTACTGTTCTGCAGGTAATACAGTTAAACTTTACAATGGGCCAGATGTGGTGGCTCACGCCTGTAATCGTAGCACTTTGGGAGCACGAGGAGGGTGGATTACCTGAACTCAGGAGTTCAAGACCAGCCTGGGCAACATGGTGAAACCCCCTCTACTAAAATACAAAAAAAAATTAGCCAGGCATGGTGGTGCGTGCGCCTATAGTCCTAGCTACTTGAGAGACTGAGGCCGGAGAATCGCTTGAACCCTGGAGGCAGAGGTGTCAGTGAGCCAAGACCGCGCCTTGCACTCCAGCCTGAGCAAGAGTGAGACTCTGTCTCCAAAAAAAATAAAAAATAAAATAAAATTTTAATAAAATAAACTTTAAAACATTAGCATTTTTCAAAATCTTGAAGTCAAGAATACATAATATATGTGTAGGTAGTGTCAAAATAAAAAATTTAGAGATGAATCTCTAAATTTGATGTTTTATTTGGGAAGAAAGAATATGCTTTCTAGCTGGGCATGGTGGCTCATGCCTGTAATCCCAGCATTTTGGGAAGCCAAGGCAGGCAGGTCGCCTGAGGTTGGGAGTTTGAGACCAGCCTGGCCAGGATGGTGAAACCCCACCCCGTCTCTACTAAAAATACAAAAAGTAGCCGGGTGTGGTGGCAGGTGACTGTAATCCCAGCTACTTGGGAAGCTGAGGCAGGAGAATTGCTGGAACCCGGGAGGCAGAGGTTGCAGTGAGCCGAGATCGTGCCGTTGCACTCCAGCCTGGGCAACAGAGTGAGACTCTGTCTCCAAAAAAAAAAAAAAGAATATGCCTTCTGCAGTGGACGTGGTGGCTCACGTTTGTAATCCCAACACTTTGGGAAGCCAAGATGGGAGGATCCCTTGAGGCCAGGAGTTTGAAACCAGACTGGGCAACATAGCAATACTTTGTCTCTTTAGGGGGGAAAAAAAGAATTAAGAATATGCTTTCTGGCTCCCATCACATTTGTATCAGAGGTCACTGTGTAAACTGCTTCTCTAATAGCCCAGTGGTTTCCACCTTCCCTAAAGGAGTAGATGCAAAAGTTGCATGACAGCAGCACTTATGTCACCACAAACTGCAAGATCAAGACTAGGAAGCGGATGATTGATAGGCTATTGAGAAATTGGCATCTGTACAATAGAATATTACTGCTTATTTATTGCTCCTATCCTGAGGATAGGTTAGCATGTCATGGCAAACAGTTAGGTAATCCATCTGTAGAATGAATGAATCTCAAAATTGTAAACTATTTTTTTGAATATGTCAATACTGATGTGACTATTGACATTTTCAAGAGTTCAGAATATTAACAGATTCATAGTCGCATTAAGACAAGTATGTTCTGAATCGATTGACACATAAACCTTAGCTGCTTTTATATGGATAACTGTAAAATATTTTGATATCTAAAGGAAACATTTGTTGTACTGTATAGACCATTTTGTAGTTGGAAATGGAGATGAAAATCCTGAATTTCTCCAAAGTGCCTGAATGTGGAAGCTGTGAATTTAAAATATTCATTGAGCCTGCCTTCCAACTTTCCTTTTTTTTTTCTTTCTAAATCTGTCCATCCAGGCATCATTCCATCCATCCATCCACCCACTGTATTCATTCATTGATTTACTCAAGTATCCATCAAATAGCTGTTTATTTGTGGAAGATGTGATATGTCTTATAATAAGGTTTTACTATAATAAATATGTTTCTTCACTTGAATAAGATTGATATTAAGTAAGAAAAACTGAGCATATTGCTCATGAAGTTGATAGAAATATATCCAAATTGATACTTGTTGAATACTGCCGGAAACCACTCCCCAAGAGAAAAGCACTGAGTTCAGTTTGCAGGAAATAGGAAGATAGATAGGAATTCTGTCCTCAGGTAATGAAAATGATGAGTTTGCTAGTGACTAGTTAAGCCTGGAATGACAATAATAGGTGCCATTGTTATTGGCCAGACACAGAGCTTATTGCTCCTAACAGAACTTCAAGGAAGAGATTACTACTCTCATTCTACATTGACAAGCCAAGGCTCAGAGCAGTTAGGTGATTTGTCCAAACCCATGTCATGGTAGATTTGGGCACCTAGGTCTGTTGCTTTCTGTGTTTTTGTTTTTGTTTTTGTTTTTTTTTCTTTTTTCTTTTTTCTTTTTCAGAATGTCCCTCTGTTGCCCAGGCTGGAGTGCAGTGGCACAATCTTGGCTCACTGCAACCTCCACCTCCAGGGTTCAGGCAATTCTCATGCCTCAGCCTCCTGAGTAGCTGGAACTACAGGCACACGCCACCACACCCACCTAATTTTTGTATTTTTAATAAAGATGGGGCTTGGCCATGTTGACCAGCCTGGTCTCAAACTCCTGACCTCAAGTGATATGCCCGCTTTGGCCTCCTAAAGTGCTGGGATTACTGGCGTGAGCCACCATGCCCAGCTGGTCAGTTGCCTTCTGATGGAAAATTTTCCTGTGCTCACAAACATTATAGGCTTCAATTTTTTTTTTTATTTACACATTTTCCACCTTCTAAAACAGTGTTTCTCAGACTCCTTTAATAGATACAATGTAACAATGAAAACCTTTTTAAGTACCACCCTGCGGCAATCACACTCACACATACGCATATATGAAGGAGGCAGAGAGGGTACAAACTGGGCGCCTAGAGCTAGACTGCTTAGTTCCAATTCTAATGCTGACATTACAAGCTATGGAATTTGGAATAGGTTGCCTAACCTCTGTATCTCTTATTTCTTATCTGTACATGGGGAATAATCACAGAACCTACCCTTATAGGATCATTGTGAATATTTAAGAAGGCAATCTATGTGAATTGTTTGAAATATCTGATTTATTTATACACATGCAAATATACTACCATCTTAATATGTTTATGGAAAAATGTAAAAATTTAAAATATCTAAATAAAAGTAAATCTATGAAGGGGATTAACTATACTTTCTTTCTGTACCCTGTGGGATTGTCTGGCTGGGAATATCTGTACCCCACTTTAGAAAACATGATTCTAGAAAATGTTTGGGTTTCTTTCCTCCTTGAATTATCTGTGGTTGAGGATGAAAAAGTTAAAACAATTATGTTTAGAGAAAAGGAATGGAGATGGCTTTGAGATGCCCATCATGTACTAGCATCAGTGACCCCAGGGGCCCAGCCAGTACATTGCAACTGACTTCAGCTGATTGGCCCAGGGAAGACACCTGCCACAAGATGAGCCAATCAGATGCTCTCTCCTGAGAATTGACCTGTAAGCCTACAAGTCTGAATTTGAGAGTTTGGAACAGAGCCTTTCTATCATGTAGATTAGGCAGCCAAGAAAGCTGATGCCTCAGGAGCAGAGATGTAGCCAGACAGAAACAAGAAGAGACCAGGGGCAGAGATTAAGGACGGAAGACTGCCTGGGCTGTAGGCTCCCCAGCTCTCATTTCTTGGTAGCTGTTTTCTAGCCCTTGGGTTCTATGAAACAGCTCATGTCTGTATATCACATTCTGATCCTTACTTAGGCTGACTCTGGTAGGTTTCTGTTTCTTATAAACAAAAGCTCATAACTAATGCAATGGACATCATTTTAGGATGATATGTATGTATGTATGTATGTAGTAATGAAACATGCAAGGAGAATAGGAAATTTAATGTAAAAAATAGAGAAACAGCAGCTATATATTTTGACAGCTGTCCCTGGGGCTGTCACAGCATCCCTTTTGGATTAAAGTCAGCAGGGAACATACCACAAAGAACTCTGGAAAGAGTCAGGGTCATGGAAACAACTTCGAGAAGCTGGATTCATTCCTTCATTACTACTTACACTTTAAGTCTACAGGTGAATTTCCCCCAAGCATCAGAAATGCCCCTGACCACTTCTTACATTTTTCTCACAGCAGCATGGCTTCACACTTCCCCCTTCCATTTTATTCCCAGATCCCCTAACTGGTCTGCAGTAGTAGGATGAGAAAATAATTCTTTCTCACTCTAAAGACAGCCGAGTCTTCTTGCTCTGATTCCATCCACCCACAGACAGAGGAGCCTTAAGCCCATCAAATAATTACATGTGGAAACTCAGGGGCTTAAATCCACTGTTCGAGAGAGAGGGCTTCAGCAGAATTTATTTTGATATGGCAGAGTTCTGACCTATGTTTTCTGCTTTAAGTAAAAAATTATCTATAAATCAAGAATGGTAAAGGCTTTGTCTCTTATCCCAAAAAGAAACAATGACCATTAGTTGATGCTTTTGGTCCAAAAAAAAAAAAAAAAGACTATAGGAAACACCAGGTGAGATCCAAGAATTGATCTGTGCACTAGCAAGTGGGGGAAATAAAACATTGGTTACTTCCATTACAATGCATGTGTGTGTACCTGTGTTTTAATTAATATTACACATGCTACTGTAACAAAGAAACTGTACAGTGTATTAGATCAATTGATGGGTATTTCTTACACAGATAAAGTCCAAATCAAGTGTTTTTGGTCATAGGGCAGTGTTTTGTAAACTCTAGTGGCTCATTTAGGGGGCTTGTTTAAAATGTAGATTCCACAGTCCCACTCCCAGAGATTCTGACCCCATAGAGTGGGATCTTTCCTGGAAACCGGCATTCTTTATCAGTGACCCAGGAGAGTCTTGATTCAGATGGTTTTAGAGCCACACTTTGAAACACTTTGCCTTCAAGTCATACAAATGTAAATGCTTTCAAAATCCATTTAAAGGAATAGAGAAATATTTATGCCAGAGCAAGTGCAAGAGTTGAGGTATTTTTGTGGGTGAATTTTATTAAGTAGGACATTTTAAACTCTAAAACAAAGTGAACTTTGTGGCTTACATGGAACATTGATACTCATTTATTTATAAGCTACGTAATTTCCATCTCAGCAGATTTTTTTCCCTAAACTTTAGCTGTCTTGGAGAGATAAAAGTATGAGGATAATTTTTTTAAAACTTTTACAAAAATGCTGTCTTTTAGAGCAAAGTCGCTAGTCTGCCTAGTTGTGTAACTGAAATTTCCTGGCTTTCATCCGTCCACCTGCCCAGGTGTGGAGTAGCTGGTGGGTGCTTCGTAGTCAACTGCATTAATGCTCACAGAGACTGAGCACCTCTCTTACCACTTGGTTAAGGTTTTGTAGTTTTTGATCCTCACAGGCACCGCTTGGCACCTCACCCCAGAGTAGTTTGGATTTGTTTTTGTTGTTATTGTTGTTACTGTGCGCCTGTGCCTGCGATTGTTGCTCTGTCTGAAGGAAAACACAGGTTGGTCTTGTGGGAAGGGAATTTCAAAATTGATCTCCTTCCTTTTGAGATCTGGCTTTTATTTAAAACCTGTTTTTCCTCCTTAAATTGAGCAAGTTGGACTTTGAAATGATACCAGGGTTAAAGGTAAGAAATTGTAGAATGAATCATGCATGAAGTTTTCAGTAAGAATTCTTTCACAGAAACTGCACAGTGATCACCTTTCCCTATTCCCACAGGTCTGCAGCAGCCAGGCAAGTGATTCAAATGAAAGGAGGGCTAGGATTTGAGGCTTGGGCAATTATTTTTCCTGGTAACAGCTAAATCTCTAAACAGCGTCATTTACTTTATTTGCATTTTTTAAAATACAGAAAATGCAGTTCTTTTTTGAGTTTATTAAGGATTTGGCACATGCATTTCCCATTTGCTGGTTACAGTTCTTACCATGGCTTTTTTTCCTAACCATGGCTAAGTTAAATTCATTAGACACAGACACATTTTGTATATAAAACACATGGAGATATTTTTCACTATTTATGTGAAATTTGCTCTGCATCCATCAGCTTTCACTAGGTTATGCTGCAGCAACAAACAACTCCAAAGTCTCCGAGGCATCTAAGAATAAAGATTAATTTCCTATCCATGTAGCCTCTAAGCAGTAGGTTGGCTGAATCTGTATTCCATGTGATTTTGTTGTTTTGGGAAAGAGTGGTCCCAACCTGGGACATGTCATTTTCATGACACAGAGAAAATAAAGCTGTCTGAACTATGCAAGCTGTTCACAGGTGGTATATACATCACTTTTGTTCATTCCATTTTCCAAAGTAACTGTTATGGCCAGTGCTGACCAAATGGGCCAGAACTGTCCTGCCACAGAGAGGAGCAGCAAATAATAATAACGTAATTCACCACGTGCTCTTATTTTTTTCTTGAGTTATTTGACCTTTGTAGTCTTCCTTTCAGTTTTTCCATATTTGACAGAGATCTGCATATGATAACCAGTCTACATGATTCCAACTCTACTATAAAGAAAACAATATATAATAATGAAAAATTGTGTAAAATTCAATGTAGAAGGGATTGTGGTAAACTGAATGTTCCACCTGAAGGGTTCATCAGCTGCTTAGCTCCAGTGGATTATTGCCATGGAGAAAGTAAATTTTTAAAGAAAAGCCAGAAACTGTATGCTGGTAAAATTTTCCAATTTTTTAAAAATGGTATGGATGAAATACTACATGGTTTGAAGTTGCCTTCAGGCTACAGGACACAGCTGAAAGTCTGCTCCTTTAAGGACATTCTTTACTGATAATAAAAGAAAATGAATAAGCCTCATTCACTTAGCAATCTGAGGGAATAGAAATATGAGAGACAGTCAAGAGGATGGTTTATAAAGTCTTTAAAAATCCACTTTTCATTAGATTCAGGGGTACATAAAATAATTCCAAATGAAGCTAATTAAAGCAGCTAATTATAGGCCCTTGGAGGCCTGTCTTATCTGAAAGTAGTGTCTCAGTCCTGAAAATAGTTTTCCAAATTTGTTTTACATACTTTTTCTGAAGTAATTAAACATTCTCCCCTTCCAGTCTATTTTGCATCATTACTTTTCTTAGCAAATGTTTTATGCCCCCAAAGTGAGGATAAATCAGTCAGCTAAGCACAACAGAGTAGGGGAAGTCTAAAGAGTGAGATTCTATTATACATAAATACAAACTCTGTAATATTTCAGATCAATTTTACCTGGAAGAAGGTGAATTTGAAAGATCAATTGACAGATGTCAGCTAAAGCTCAGTTCCAGTGAGGACACGTTATGTTCCCCAAAGTAAACACCATAACTAAGCAGAACTGTGCCTAATTCTATTGTAGCTATAAGTAAATCGCTTTTGTTTCCAATGTAAATTTTATGTAAATTCAGAAATTTAAGGACCTTTCCTTTTTTTCTAACATATGCAATGTTTTCAGTGACATTATTATATCTGAAAGTATTAGGCGTTTTGCAGCCCACTCCTGTTACTTCTTCTAAATTCTGATTTGGTTTTTATACAGCCTGCCACATTCTCTCCGTACCACTACCATTTACTGAGCACCTTCCACACTGAGTAACATTGTTAGCACTGCCTTCCTGGCAAGACTATCTAATTGATGGGTTGATACGTGAAATACAATTGGTAAAGTCTGTGTTCCCAGTAGAGACTCCTTATTTTCTCTCATGGTTTTATACTTCTGTCAGCATATGTTCTGCTTAGACATCATTTGGGTGACATTGAGCAGCATTTTCACAGTGTGTTCTTACAGAATGGTAATAGGCCCCATGGAAAAGTATGAGGACAATTTAAAAAGAAAACTTTTTCCAAAATGTTAGGAAAACAAGAGTGCATCTTTCTTTTATTTCTCAGAGCTTTTAATGGGATAATATTGATTTTACCTATCAAAGAGCATGCAACATTTCCTAAACTTACTTAAGAAGAAAACTCTTTGTTTATGGAGCATCTTGCAGGATCAGATGTTCTGAGCAGCACGCTTCAGGAAGTGGTGACCTAGCTTAAAGATAGGGTTCA
This sequence comes from Papio anubis, assembly GCF_008728515.1. Lineage (NCBI taxonomy): Eukaryota > Metazoa > Chordata > Mammalia > Primates > Cercopithecidae > Papio > Papio anubis. The sequence goes on from NC_044977.1 coordinate 65,690,619, forward strand.
CCAGTAATTTTCAAAATATCCTCTGCCAAGTGCTCTGAAGGTTTGTGAAAATACTCAAGGGGGCAGCTTTGTGTACAAACACTAATTTTCATAACTTTCTCTTCAAATAGAGTGATTTTTTTTTAATCTATTTTAAATGTTATTTTTCCATATGAATATTTTTAAAGATAGGACACTGGGCTGACAAATTATAAAGAAAGAGAAAGAAAGAACAAAAGGAAGAAAGGAATGGATGGAGGAAGCAAGGTAGGAAGAAGGGAGGGAGGGAGGGAGGGAGGGAGGGAGGGAGGGAGGAAAGGATAGAAAGAGGAGTCTCTCCTCTTATTTTATCAGTGAGTAAGTAGAGTCAGTTGCCTGAGTTTATTCAGATTCAGCTTGACTGTTCACTTCTTGATGCGTTAGTGGGTCATTTCTTTCCTATATCATTGTGAAATCTGGAGGAGTAAATGAAGGGATGCTTTGACTAGTTAATGTACTTCTGGCATTTGTAAATTCAGTTAATTATGTATGGATCACATTACATCTGTTCTGGTAATAACAGGCTGGTGTTTACTGGTGGGGAAACTAGTCCATCAATCATCTGTAGTCATTGATCTTCAGATAAGGGGACCCATTCTGGCGGGCTTACAGTAACCATAGTGTGTTTTCAGCTCTACTGCCAAAACATATTGTATTCCACAAATCTCTTAAGAAGGCCTATTCTGTTTCCACTTGAGATGTGAAATGACATCTGAAGTGGTGATACATGTAGACTTAAAGCAATCTTTTTCAGTCATTATAACCTTTAAGCACCACTAATATCCCCCAGGATTCTTTGACCTTTTCTCTCTGTATTATGCTTTTTGACAACTCAGAGAGAGAAGCAGTACACCTGACATCTGGTATAAACATGAAGTGTTAATTCTCAGCACACACTTAATATCGCCAACCACTTGCAGATACTCATGTGATGTGTTTTGTTTTTCCCGTGGCTCTCACATGAAATCTATATGGGTTTTCTTAATTCAGTGCTAGTAAGCAGTAAAAGTTATTTTTGGTTTTCATAACTGTGGGTTTGAGTCTCAGATTCACAGGTTAGGTGGAGGGCAGGGGTTGGACAGTCCTGAGCCATACAATGGGAGGATTGTGTTCTCTACAGTACGAGAGTAGAGAGTAAGAAGAATTTATGGGCTATTAGAACAAGATACAGATACATAAAGAGAATTGTAACATCCACAGGGTGCAGTTAAGGCATTGAATCTTTCTGTGAGTGGAGTGTAGGAGAAGCAAAATTCCGTATTTCCAAAATGCATTGATTCACACTGCACCTCATAAAAGGTGTTAAAGAATTCATGACTTCTTTCTGATCCTTGGTGAAGTATGTTGGAAGTATGTATTCCAGACTGAGAAACATCAAATATCTTCAACAAAATTGAAAGAAATGCTGTTTTGCTAAAACCAAGTCATCACAATTAGAACATCATAATGCAATGTAGGCATTTTCCAAGAAGTAAAATGAGTTTAAAAATCCAAATTTAATGGATATTCCAATAACTCTGAATTGCAAGAGCTTAAAAATAAGCTAAAAATTGACTTCTTAGTCAAAGAAAGTGCCATTAAACAGATAACCTGTGAGTCTCAGTTGAAGTGTTATGTAGAGAAATGTTAAAACAAAAAATATGAGACTGTTCTGTCCAAGGAATAGTTTCTATGTATATTTTTGTGAACTTCCAGTTTTTGTACACATGCTTGGGGACAGATTTCTAAGATAAATTGTAATAGTATGGAACAACCAACAGTTGGATTAATAGTACTGTAGAAACCTTTAGACAAAATAAATATAAGAGAGTTTATTTGATCAAAGAATGATTCATGGATCAGGCAGCACAAAAAACTGAAAGAGGTTCAGAGAGCTCCGCTCTAGCAACAAAAGTGAAAGAATTTTATAGGCTGAACATGAAAGCAAATAGAGAAATTATCTAATTGGTGATAGCTAGGTGTTTGCCTAATTTGGATACAATGTGACCAGGCATTTGCCTTACTTAGCTGGATATGATTCAGTGGGAGGTTCCTATCTGTGTAGCCAGTTGCCTGGTTGGCTGTTCATGATTGGCTAAGTCTTGCTTTGTTTGGTTTTAGTCAGTTAAAAAAATGTTTCCAAGATAAGTTCCAGTTTGTTTACCTAAGAGCTCTGGTCTCAGAGACAGCCTCAGGCGAATGGCCTTCTTATTTACTTTAACATGACCCAGGACCATGGTAAGACATTCTGATAAAGGACATAACATATAGCCCTTATATATATGCAAGGCTCTTGAATAATTTGTTCATGGAAGACTGCTTCTTCTAAGCTGTGTGTAGTGCATTGGCAAAAGCAATAGAGAACCTTTACACTTGAAATAAAAAATAATATAATAGAATGAAGAACTGTATAGACAATTTTGCTCTATGTTAGTTCCAGAAGGATACTAGTTAAGACTTTGGGAAAACAACCTTCAGTTACTCTTTATGAAACAATGATGTGACTTCATTAGAAGACAAAAAGAGAGATGAATGATATGAAATTCTTCTAAGATCAGAGAATGTAAGAGCACCTCATGTAAGGTAATTACTCTGAAGAAGGCAAAGGAGATTCTTACAAAGCTGCATACAAGATTTCAGATGAAAAATCTAGAACATAAATACCCTGTCTAATTACAAAGGGTTGCCACAATCTCTGCCATAAATTGGGAAATGAGATGGGAATGCATATGGTTGAGAATGGCCCTCGAGACCTGGCCCCATTAGGAAATGCATTGACAAGGATCCAAAAGCAAGCCAGTTTTAGGCCTCAATTATGTCCCCTCTAAAGACAGGGATAACTTCCAAATCTCTGTTAAAAGAATTAACACATGCACTGACTCCTGAGTGAACATTCCGTATCCTTGACTTTCTTTTTCTGTGATACCTTTGAAAAACCAACCGTTGTTACTGTACCTGGGAGATAATCCAGGATAAGACTTACTCAATGCAAATCTTTTATTAAAGGCCTACAACATTATGTTCTGGAGAATTTTGTTTTCCTTTTTTTTAAACATTAGTTAGATCAGATTTTCAAAAGCATCTCAGAAATATTCCTAGTCTTAAATCCAGGGATTTGTATAACACAAACTTGCAAGACCAGTGGGAAATTAATTTCCTTTGAAGAACATTAGCTTGAAGTTTGCACCCTCCCACAGTGGAGCAGAATTTATTCAAATGTTGTTGATGACCTCTTAAGGTCCTACCTTCCCTGAGCTATAAGCTGACTGCAGGAAGGCAATGATTATCTGGGCCATTCTGGCTAAGCTGGAAAACATCAAGTCAAAGAACGGTTAACTGGAGACTCACCATGCTGCTCACAACCACCAGCAACCACTGGGGAACTTGTAGTGCATACAGCTTCTATGATATCATATAGGAGAGAGAACACAGTTCCTTTAAGTGACAACAAGTTCTAATACTTTATCAAAATGAGATACCTTTCAATGGATGCCCTGAGGTGTGCATCCATTGATGCACCATCAGTGCACCTTGTGCCCTACCATCAAGTATGTATTTGTCAGTCTTTTTCTTTTTCTTTTTTTACTTGTATATATTCGTGGGGTACAAGTACAATTTTGCTATACTGGTATATTGCATTGTGGTGAAGTCAGGACATTCAGTGCATCTGTCACTATACTCACCAAGCAACTGCCCATCATCCACTCCCCAGTGTTTTCCAAACTTGCTATTTTAAGAAGCAAGTTTCGAGGTCTTTTGCTAGGTCTAGGTCTTCTGCTAAGAATATTTGTCCTGGCTGGGCGCAGTGGCTGACACATGTAATCCCAGCACTTTGGGAGGCTGAGGTAGGCAGATCACCTGAGGTCTGGAGTTCAAGACCAGCCTGACCAACATGGAGAAACCTCACTTCTACTAAAAAAAAAAAAAAAAAAAAAAAAAAAAAAAAAAAAATTAGCCAGGCATGGTGGCGCATGCCTGTAATCCCAGCTACTCAGGAGGCTGAGGCAGGAGAATCGCTTAAATCCAGGAGGTGGAGGTTATGGTGAGCTGAGATTACGCCATTGCACTCCAGCCTGGGCAACAAGAGCAAGACTGCATTTCAAAAAATAAAATAAAATAAAATATTTGGCCTGGCTATACTTTACCCTTATCTTAATATTCTCTCCATTGTGATGCTTCTAGCACCCACACAATATCTGTATTCTGGTTTATGGTTTTTCTAAAGTTCCACATTTCTTTATCTTAGCATTATATAGAAAAATAGAGCAAATTCCAGTTTTAATTCTAAAACTTAACATCCAACATCCTATTGTAAGAGAGAATGAAGGATCCCTTCCATTCTGCCACATTATTCTGTACATCCTCAGTTCTGAGAATGTGCTTCTTCACAGGAGAATTCGTAGTTTTCTTTTATTCCTTTTTATACTTTTCAAAATACAACATAATAGACAAGGTAGAGTTATCATTTTAGTCCTGAAAAGAATTAGTAAGTACATGTCCTCTGCTGAAATTCTTCTAAATGTCTTTTTATTATTGGTTTCTTCCTCTAGCACAAACAAAATAATTACTAGCAATGAGAGATAATGTAGCTGTTATTTATATTTTCGCCATTTCCCTTCATGAGTATGTGTGTGTGCATATATGTGCGTACCTACACATCCATAGTTTCTTTTCCTTTTGGTGAAATTATAGATTTGCTAAGGAAGTAAAGTATCTGGATGAAGGAAAATTACACATAGAAAAAAATAAGCTATTTACTGGTGTACAGTTGCCATTGCATACAGGTAAACTAAGGAATCTATAAAAAGTAAGATTTTAGAATGAACCCAAGCTTTTCTCTTGAAGCTAAATAAAAAAAAAAAACAACCACATAATTCAGTGTGATTTTTTCAAATAATAAAAGCAACAGTGCTTATTATAGAACATTTAGAAAATTTAGCATGTTTAAATAACAAAGGTAAAATCATATTACCACAATGTCAAGATAACCCTCATTTTGGTCTATTTATTCTCAGTCTTATTTTTTTCTTACACATTTTTCCCATAATTGAAAACTATAAAGACAAATTTATACTTTTAAAGTTATCATTATAGTTTAAGCACTTTACAGTGTTAGTATAAACGCCTTAGAAACAATCTTTGTTGTAAAAAGAAATAACTTTAAAATAATACCTACTGACCATTGCTTATCTTTTAAGACAACTAGCATTTTGTTTGTCTTGTATGAAACATTTTCCCCTAATTTGTCACCTTTCAACATTACGTTTTGTGGATTTTATTTTGATTTGCTATTTTGCATTGGAATACTCAAAAGACACTCATAGCATTATAACAGCAAAAGACTAAGTAACCTCAATGACCAACAATAGAAAAAGGAAGAATGAGAGGCTACTGCCCCTAAACTGGATCAAGATTATCTATCGGAACAACAGGAAGCAGTATCCTTACTAACAAAAGAGCAATGGGATGATCTTCCTGGATAATTCAAAAATGGCTCTTGTCATTGTATCTTCTGAGAACTTGTGAACGTCACCCACAAATCCATTGAAGCTGAAATAGTGTCCCACACATTTACAAATACATATAGAAAACTGGATAGTCTTCTTGGATACTACTAGCCACAGTCATTATAAAAACAATATGTAAATGGCTATATAGGCAATACATTTTTGAAAAGGTATGTGTAGTTTATGCAGAAAGAAACAGCAGTTTACTGGAAAACATTACAATTTTAATGCTGGAGATATAAACCATATTTGTGAATATGAAATCTCATTATTGTAAAGATAACAATTTTTCCCAAAGTAATATACAAACAAGAGATGATTCTAATCCAAAGCTTAAAATTTTTGTAATAATGATATTGATGTGTATTTCAAAGAATGAATTTATTTGAAAGACACTATATATGTTTGTGAATATATATATGCAAATTCAGTTGTTTAGTATGGGAACTTGCCCTATGAATTACTAAAACAATTTGGAACTAAAATAAATATAGCACTTAAATATTATAGTTATTCTGTAGGAATAGGGCAGTAACACATAATGATGAATCAAAAAATTGATCCTTTTATGTGTGTAGTGTACGTATATATGTATCTGCCAATCTATCTATATGATATTGTTGTGTGATTAAGGGGGCATTTCGAAGAAGTGAGAGAAAGAGTAGATTAGCTATTGATGAGTGTGGAAATAACTGTCTATTCATTTGGCATAAATGTTGTCAACTCCCTTTCTTTACATTTAAATTTAAAAATATTATTCAGGTACTAAGATAAAAATATAGACAAATATATTTTTAGGATAAGGATAAGGCACACTTTACCAACTATGACTCTAAAGACAGAAATCATATATAAATCTAAGAGACATAATGATAGAAAATTTTTAATAGAATAGTTTGCCTAAATACTGACTTTTTCTTCTTTTCTTCTTTCTTTTCTTTATGGTCTATGGAGATCTTCCTAGAGTAGGGGAAAAGAAGTGAAAAATATGATGGATTCGACTAGAATGGTTTTCATTCTAGCTATGGAAATTGTATTACCTGTCCTTACCACTTGTGCTCTTGAAGAACAATTCACGTGAGAAAATCACAATAATCCAAACTAGAGACTAAATTTTATATAGACTGTTGTTTTATAACAGTATTCAGTATTCAGCAGTATCGTGGTGGGCATGAAACACACAGTAGAAAAATCTTGTCTGGTTTCCTTATTTTTCGGATGAGGAAACTGAGACCTCTGTGGGTCTCAGTTTGATTTGAGCAATGTCATATGGTGTGTGGCAGACCCATACCAAAACTTAGCTTTCGTGATAACTCTAATTTTTTTCCAAAATGGCATACTGTCTCCTGAGTTATATTAAGAACATGTTGATGTCTACAAGGAAAAATCATTTCTGAGCTTTTCTGAGAAGGAAATAGACTTCAGTCTCTGTTGGGAGGAAAAGATGGAGTTGTAGTCAAAGAGAGATAAACATAGAAATGATTTGATATGTTCAAAGTGCCCTAATTAGATAAACCAGAGTAATCGACATTGAGAAGATTTAACAACCATCTTCCTTTTCTTTTATTTATACAATGTGTATGACATCCCTGACATACTGCAAAAGTAATTAGTTGCTGAATTTTAAAAAATGTTTGTAAGTTCCCCTTTCAACCAAATTGAATTAAGAAAGAAAATTCCTGATCTCTTGGCACTTGCTCCACAGAAGAAAGGACTCCTCATAAAGATAAATTTAGCCCAGCAGATGAGGTAATTGCTTATTTTGTGTTTATTTATTTTGATCCTACCATATTCAAAGTATTGTATTGGGGGAGAGAGTACTATCAGAAAGATAAATCAAAAATAGTTTGTGATGTGTAGGAGGAAGATTTAGACCTAGATTTAAATAAGAAAAGACAGAGAATAGCAAGTCCTGTAAGAGCAGAATCAATGAAAGTATTATGAGTTTGGGAAGAAGGAAGACATCAGGGAGGAGGGGGGCGAGTAGAAAATTGTTTTACATGATAAGGAGTTTCCTGATTCAAAAAAAGTAACAAAAGAAAAGAGAGAAGTAGACAGAGCAGGGAGTCTCAGTCAATCCAGAGACAAAACAGAAAAAGAGAACCAGAGAGAGAATGAATTAAACTGTTCTGTTTTAATGAGTTTACACACAAATAAGAAGAATAATGAGATCAGATTATTTCTAAAGGCCCAATAACTTTATTTTGGTTTCATGATCACCTTGACTAGGCTCCTGTTTCCTATAATATTTTAATAAAAAGATGAGCTCTTAAAAATTAAAAAAACTGAAAATTTAAAATACTGAACACCAATTGCTTTGTGGTATGCAGATGTTGTAGAGGAAGTTTAAACACCAGTACAGGTTGTGATTGGATTAGATCTCACATTCCTTTCTGATTGCTGTTTCTGCTTTCCTATCACAGAAGTAGAGAGAGCTTCTGCACTGAAGTGTCTGGGTCGAGTCCAAATTCTAGTTTCATTCCTGACTCAACCACCTAGTGCTTTGTGGCATTTCTCAAGGGATAACTGTCAACCTCCTAACTCCCAAAGTTGCTATGATAATGAATTCAGAAAATGAGTGTGAAGCACCTTGACATGTAAATATCACATGCACTCTATTCTTCTCTTTTTTTTCTACCTCATATTCTGTCAGCAATTCTTCTCAACAAAATATTGCACAGTTTTTTTGAAACTGTCCGTCTCTGTTACTTGAGGAGTCCCCTATTTGATTTCCTGTTTCCACACTAGTTTCCTTCTGCAGTCATCCTCCATACCACAGTCAGAGTTAGGGCTTTAAGACGGAAGTTCAGTTACATTACTCCCTTGCTTGCAACAGGTAAAGTCCAGTCTAAATTCCTTACTGTTCCCACAAGGCCCAAAACATCTGGACTCAACCTACCTCACAATGTCCTCTCATTTCATTATCCTAACCCTTCAAATTGTCTGGAATTATTGTCCTCTTGCTCCTCCCAGAACTCCCAGCACCATGCCCAGTGTTAAGGCCCTTGCACTAGCTGTTCCCTCTGCCGTGAAAGTACACTCTCGAATCTTTGCATGGCTGACTCCTCCTTGCATTGCAGGCTGAACAAGGAGGTCCACTTTCCTGAGATTGCATCGAAAGTAACCTTTCTTCCCAGTCACTCTTTATCGTATCACCTGGGTTTATTTTCTTCATAGCATTAATCATTTTCTTACATTATACTGCTTATTTATTTTGTGTATTTTAAAAAGTGTTAACTCTTAACCACCTTTAATTGGAATCCAACTCCATGAAAATTAGGGCTTTGCTAAAGTTTTCAGCCCTTATCCTCAAAGCCAAAAATAATGCTTAGTATATAGAAGGCACTCTATTAACAGATGCCAGGCATCTGCTGGAATGCTACCAATGCCATTTGCCACCTACTTTATTCGAGGTCATGTGTTACAGGAGGTTTCTATTATAAAGATTAATCAGATATAGTTTGTGATATAGAAGAAGAAGAAAAAGGAATGCTTCTAAATAAGGTAGAAATTGATGAGTTCCAAGGAAGATTTACATTTTATGAGATTAGATGATATTTAATTGGGTGGGCTCCTATTAGGAGAAAAAAATGGCCCATCATTAAATCCCCAGCTAAACTCAATTCATTCATGGCATAGTTTCATATCCATCCCTTAAACAGTGCTCCTATATTTTTCACTGGAAAGAGGAGAGAAAAACCAAACCTTAGGGGTTTTTGGGACGTAGCCATAAGACAGCAACCAAAAAGCTCCATTTTCTTTTGAGGTTTCATGCCTTACTTTGAAGATTTATGTTTATGCAGTTTTTGCATTCTACCCCATAATATATCCACATGGTAAAATCGAAGCCCTGGAAACACATGGAGTGAACCCCCGGGCCTAACATTTCACAGGCCTCTGCTCCTGGGGAGCATCCCCTCTAATCTAAGAAACAAAGACGACCTTGTATCTTTTACAGAGCTTATTCTTAAAAGATGGGTTTTACTCTTCACTGTTTCCCAACCAAAGCCTATTGCTTAAGTATACAGTGATTGCAGATGCAAAGGTTGGGTTATTGGAGAAAGATGAGAGTGGTTACAAGAATAGTTATTCTGGAAAATAACTATTAGAATAGTTGAGAGTAGCAGAGGTGAGAGTGGGGGAAGTGTGAGGATTGAGGAGCAGTTATCAAAATGTTCTCAACTTCCTGTCACCCTAGCTCCCTTTAGCATTTTCTGGCGTGAGTTTAATAGCCCACATTACATTATGTTGCTTAATAATTATGCTCTAAGAGGTAGTTATGTTCCTCAGACCCAATTTACTAAGAGAAAGAAGTGTCTCATACATTGTAGCATTATTATGAATGTTATTTTTAAATGTTTCATTAATCCCTTAAATCAGCTTGTTTCAGACCACTGTGTGTGTGTGTGTGTTTGTGTGTATGTGTGTGCGTGCGGGAGAGAAAGAGAGAGGAGAGAGTGAATGAGAATATGAGTGGAGAATGTGTAAATTCAGCTAGAGGGATTAAAGCCCTGTGACTTGGAGCTGAATTGCTTTCAAACATTTTCTATAAATACTGTTTTTCAATTCTCTTTTTTATCTTGAGTGCATGCTTTTATGAAAACTAGTTTTGTTAAAGTAAGGACAGCTTGAATGTCTTTTTTAGTATGAACATTTAAAAATCTTGGTTAAAAAAACTCATCTTGTGAGTGATTGAGTTTCAAGAGTAAATTAAGTTAGATCTTACTGAGCAGTGGAAGTAGAATGCATTAAACCTTTTTTGGGGGACGTTTTCATTAATAACTGAGTTTCTTTCCTAGTAGCCAAGCACGTATAACCTGTCAGTTAAGAAGCATTTCTCCATTACAAGGCCACAAGTTTATCCCTCTTGAGTTTTTCTTCCCTCCTCTTCCTACATAAGCATTAATAGCTTTAATAGAAGCAGTGAAAATTATGAATCTTTTCTTATTTTGAAATTCAAGATATAGAGAATTCTTCTTTGCTTTGATCTCATAACTAGTATTAAACACTGACCCACAAACTCATGCAAACATAAATACTGAATTAAAGTTTCCTTTGGTGTGCAAATCAATCCTTAAAGCCTTGTAGTTATTGCTGGAGTCTTACAAATGTTTCCCAAGAGCTGAAATGTTTATATAAATACCTTTGTAACTTGAGGTAATTACCAGCACTGATTTATAAAGCTGAATACCCAGAGCTTTAATTTTATGCTTTGTACAGATCACTTGGTATAGCAAATATGGTAATATTAATCCATAAATAGCCCTCTAATTTTTAAAGAATAAACAACTAGAAAGGACTTTGTCATGTTGCCATAGTTGCAGAGAATTGTTGATCACAATTACACTCTTAAACCAAAGATGGCCCAGTGATTTTCATAATGGCCTGCGAGTGCAAGTTCGCATAAAACTTTCTCAAATACGCCTTTCTCAAATGGAAGTTTTCCACACTGGAGCTCTACAAAGGATTATTATTTTGCAGGCTAAAGAAAATGTGTTAATGAGTAGAGATTCTAATTGGAAGAGTAATAGAAGATGTAAGACTTCTCTCATGACCCCAACTGGGACAGTGCTGTTCCTCGAGAAAGCAATTTAACAACAGCTCTGAACTTCAGTGTTCCCATCTGTTAAATGGAGATTATTAAGAACACTGCCTGTTTGAAGATAAACAAATGAGAAAGTTAAAAGAAAAAAGTAATGGGATCTTTGAAGGAGAAGAAAGAGCCTTATGTTAATTTGGAGATTTTTTTCTTTGTGTAAAGTTTACTGACAAATTTTAATTAGACACATCATTCAGAAATTTATTTTTTAATGATTTATAACCCAGTTATAAAACTGCATCCAAAACAGCTTAACGATTTGATTTGTGTACACTAATCATGACTTTTTAAAAGATTCCTTCAGTGTAACTGGGTCACTGAATTCACCAAGCACTTACTTTACACTTCTGTGCTGGGCACAAATGATAAAAACATCAGTAAGACACCATGGTTGCCTTCATGCTGCTCATAGTCTAGGAAGGGCAAGAGGCATATAATAGAGACACTTTTAAGCCATGTGAGTAAAAAGTGGAACACAGAATACCAGAGGCTGGGAAGGGCGGGAGGAAGGGAGTTGCTGGGGAGAGATTTGTTGAAGGATACAAAATTACAGCTAGACAAACTTACACTCCCACCAACGGTGTACCTTCCTTACTTGAGCTGTTGTGGAAGATAGTATGACAATTCCTCAAAGGCATAAAGACAGAAATACCATTCAACCCAGCAATTCCATCACTGGATACATACCCAAAGGAATATAAATCATTCTGTTGTAAAGACACATGCATGCATATGTTCATTGCAGCAGTATTCACAATAGCAAAGACAGGGAATCAACTGAAATGCCCATCAATGATAGACTACATAAAGAAAATGTGGTACATATACACCATGGAATACTATGCAGCCATTAAAAGCATGAGATCATGTCATTTACAGGGCCATGGATGCAGCTGGAGGCCATTATCCTTAGCAAACTAGCACAGGAACAGATAACCAGATACCACATGTTCTCATGCGTAAGTGGTAACTAAATGAGAACAAATGAACACATGGATTGAGGGTAACAGCACACGCTGGAGCCTATCAGAAAGTGGAGGGTGGGAGGAAGGGGTGTATCAGGAAAAATAACTAATGGGTACTAGGCTTAATACGTGGGTGATGAAATAATCTGTACAACACACCCCTATGACAGAAGTTTACCTATGTAACAAACTTGTACTTGTACCCCTGAACTTAAAATAAAAGTTAAAAATAATAAAATATAAAAAAACTTACAGCTAGGTAGGAGAATAAATTCCAGTTCTCTATAGCATTGTAGGATGACTATAGTCAATAACAATATATTATATAATTTCAAATAACTAGGAGGAGGATACTGAATGTTCCCAACACAAAGAAATGATAAATGTTTGAGTTGGTAGATATGCTAACTATCTTGATCCGATCACTATACATTGTATTGCAGTATCACTGTGTATCCCATAAATATGTACAATTATTATGTGTCAATTAAACAGTTTTTCTTAATTAAAAAATTAACCATGTGATAAGTGATCAATCAAAGCTTATATAAATTGCAATAGAGATAAACAGGTGGGAACCACAGGTTAAACAATCTACTCATTTTTCACCCTTACCTAAGTGTCTTTAGTGCCTTGCTAATGGTATGACTTCTCATAATTGAAACTCACTATACCAAAAGTAAATTATTTTAGAACAATGTTTGACACACATTTTAAAAGTTGATCTAAATGAATTTTCAAAATTTAGACAAAAACCTTGGGGAAAAAGAAATGCAGACATATCTCAGAGATATTGTGGTCTGGGATCCATCCACACCACCTCAATAAAACAAATATGGCAACAAAAAAAGTCACATAAATATTTTGGCTTCCTACTGCATATAAAAGCTATGTTTGCTTATTAAATGTACAACGTTGCATTGTGACTAAAAAACAATGTACATACCTTAATTTAAAAATACATCATTGCTAAAAAATGCCAACAATCATCTGAACTTTGAGCAAGTTGTAAACTTTTTGCTGGTAGAGGGTCTTGCTTCAGTGTTAATGGCTACTGACTGATCAGGGTGGTGATCACTGAAGATTGGGGTGATTGTGGCAGTTTCTTAAAATAAGACGACAGTGAAGTATGCCACATCAGTTGACTCTTTCTTTCACAAAATATTTATCTGTAGCATGCAATACTATTTGATAACATTTTGTCCAGAGTAGAACTTGTTTCAAAATTAAACTCAGTCCTCTCAAACACTGCCACTGCTTTATCAACTAAGTTTATTTAATATTCTAAATCCTTTTATGTCATATCAGCAGTGTCCAATGGGATATTCACCAGGAATTGATTTCATCTCAGGAAATCAATTTGCTTTGCTTATCTACAAGAAGCAACTCCTTATCCATTGAAGTTTTACATGAAATTGTAGCAATTCAGTCACATCTTCGGGCTCTACTTCTAATTTTATTTTACTTGTTATTTCCACCACATCTTAGTTACTTCCTCCATTGAAGTCTTGAACTCACAACTCAAAGTCATACATGAAGGTTAGAATCCACTTTTTCCAGATTCCTGTTAATGTTGATGTTTTGACCTCTTCTCATGAATCACAAATGTTCCTAATGGCATCTGGGATGATGAGTTCTTCCCAGAAGGTTTTCAATTTACTTTGCCTGGATCAATCAGAGAAATCACCATCTATGGCACCTACAATCTTGAGAACTGTGTTTCTTAAATATTATAACTGGAAAAATCAAATTTACTCTTCCTTTCACTTGAACACTTAGAGGCCATTATAGGATTATTAATTGGCCTATTTTCAGTATTGTTTTGCCTCAGGGAATAGGGAGGCCCAATGAGAGAGAGAGAGAGAGAGAGAGAGAGAGAAACACCAGTTGGTGAAGTAATCAGAACACATAGAGCATTTATTGATCAAGTTTGCCATCTTCTATGAGTACAGTTTGTGGAGCCCCAAAGCAATTACAGTAGTAACATGGGCTGCAGAATAGATGTATTTGTAAGCATGTAAACAGCATTTATCTCCCTGTGTATCGTCAAAGCTTGTGGGTGCATCGTTAGTGAATAGTAATATTTGTAAAGGAATATTTTCTCTGAGCAGTAGGTCTCAACAGTGGACTTAAAATATTTGGTAAACCATTGCTGTAAACAAATATTCTGTCACCCATGTTTTGTTCTTCTATTTATAGACCACAGACAGAGTAGATTTAGTGGAATTCTTAGTAAACCTGGGATTGCTGGAATGGTCAATGAGCATTGGCTTCAACTTAAAGTCATCAGCTACATTCGTTCCTAACGAGAGAGTCAGCCTCTCCTTTGAAGCTTTGAAGCCTGGTTTAATTTCTCATCTCTGGCTATAAAAGTCCTAGATCACATCTTCTTCCAAGAGAAGGCTATTTCATCTACATTGAAAGTCTGCTGTTTAGTGTAGCCATCTTCATCAATGATCTTAGCTGGCTGTCCTGGAAAACATGCTGCAGCTTCTACATCAGCACTTGCTGTTTCACCTTGCACTTTTATGTTATGGAGATGACTTCTTTCCTTAAACCTCATGAACCAACCTCTGCTAGCTTCCCACTTCTCTTCTACAGCTCCCTTACTTTTCTCAGCTTTTGTAGAGTTGAAGAAACTTAGGGCCTTGTTCTGGGTTAGGCTTTGGCTTAAGGGAGTGTTGTAGCTGGTTTGATCTTCACTCAAACTTTGTCTAAATCAGCAAAAGGCTGTATTGCTTTCTTATCATTCATGTGCTTACTGGAGTAGCACCTTTAATTTTCTTCAAGAACTTTTCTTTTGCATTCATTACTTAGTTAAGTATTTGGTGCATGAGGCCTACCTTTCAGCCTATCCTGGCTTTTGACATAACCTCTCCTCTTTGCTACATTTAATCATTTCCGGCTTTTGATTTAAAGTACTCTTCCTTTCACTTGAACACTTAGAGGCCATTGTAGGATAATTAATTGGCCTAATTTCAATACTGTTATGTCTCAGTGAACAGGGAGGCCCAACAAGAGAGAGAGGAGAAAGAGAGAGAGATATAGGGGAAATACCAGTTAGTAATCAGAACACATATAATGTTTATTAATCAAGTTTGCCATCTTACATGAGCAGGGTTCATGAATCTCTCCAAAAATTACAATAGTAACATCAAAGATCACTGATAACAGATTATCATGACAGATGTAATAATAATGAAGAAGTTTTAAATATGCAGGAAGTATCAAAGTGTGACACAGAGACATATAGTGAGCACATGCTGTTGGGAAAATGGTGCCAATGGACTTAGTCTGCACAGGGCTGCCAGACACCTTCGATTAAAAAAAAAAAAAAAAAGAAAAAATCTGCGAAGCACAATAAAGCAAAACACAATAAAACAAAGTAAGCCTGTAATGTCCTGAAAACTGCTCTACTAAATACTTTTTAATTTCACATTTTACCCCTGGCAATAAATAACACTGTGAAATAAGGAGTATTATCCCACTTTTCAGAGATAAGAAAACTCAGGCTCAGAGCAATAAAATAACTTTTTCAGAGCTGACTAATAACCAGCATGGCCTGGATTGTATTTTTCTAAATTAGGCACTTATATAACCTTTACTAAATAGTAGCCACTACCGTAAATTCTTTATAAATATGTACTTACTGGAAGCCAGACTCTTGTCTGTCATGCTGTTTTGCTCTAATTTCAGCATCTTCCCAGTCCTCTCTCTCTCTCTCTCTCTCTCTCTCTCTCTCTCTCTCTCCCCCCCCCCCTCCCCAGGCAATGTGGATGTTTTAACATTTTTTCAGATTAGCTGAGTCAAGTCAGTCTTGGTTATGTTCTTCAAGGCATGTATGATGCCCTTAGCTGTTGATTGGGTACAGTGGTTTGGTTACATGAATTCTATTCCCAAGCTCTTATATCATCCTGTACTCTGAGGACACAGAGATGAAGACAATGTACCTGTCCTGTGATTCTTAGGGTCTAGTAGAAGAAACAGAAAAGGACATAAGCAGTTTGTTGGGAAGCCGTAAATACTCTAGGCATGTGCATACAAGTATCTACTCTAGAATTCTCAAGTCACTTTGTTAATTACAATTTTTTAAAAATCATTAGATTAATTTATATTATTTGCATTTTATCTTATTAATTATTTCATATATATTTCATTTGTATTGCACGGGAAACATTTTCCAAAGAGTCTTATATTTACAGAATCTTTTTTCTATGAATTCAGAGCACTTCCACGCACATCATTTTACTTATCTTCACAGCATAATAACAAAGAATAATTAAAATCCTATCTTCTTTTAAGATTAAAAGCCATTAATAATGAGTTTAAAGAAAGCAGTGGTTTTCTTGTTTGTAAAGGTTGTTTCAACTTTTGTTGCAAAGGCTTAAAAGCCTTTCTCTAACTTTGTTAGTTTCACACCGTCTTTTTTAATCAAATGACTTTACAAAGAGAGATTAACTTTCATTTCAACATTTGAAAAATTGTGTATATCTCTAGATAAACAAATACGCTTCTCTTAGTGTTGACTTTTCTTTGCTTCTTTCTTTTCATGGAAAATGTAGATAACAGTGATCATCTTCATAGTGAGTTTTTACTGTCAACCAGAGAGACAAATTGAGATTGGATGTCATCTCCCAATAAAATGTACACCCTTAATGTCACTCAAATGATAGATCTTTTGCCATTTTGCTCTATCCTGGATTTAAAAATTAAGTCAGCTATTTCTGTTCTCTAATAGCCTTATAATACACTGCTTCAAAATCGCATCATTTTGCTGTGACTCTATGGTTAATTAACATCTAGAGAGTGTATGTACTTTATTGAGACTCACTATGTATTATTTCCACTAATCAGATGCAGTTTTTTCCTTCAGTTTTATAGCTATTAACTTACTACCCTTTGAGTTTTCAACTTAATAAACAAGAAGAACAGTTTTGTCCATAAATCTAAACCTCAAAATCCCTTACCTTGTGTAAACTCATTTCTATATTAATTTGAGTTGAGCATCTCCACAGACTGCTCTAATTAGATAAGCTTATTATTATTATTCTTTTTGGCTTTTCCCATGAGAAATAAGCAATTTTCTGAGTGTTTCTTATTCTGCTGCACAATATCTCCTCTACCTAATATCTCATCTTTTACCTTTTTGTTATTGAGATTTTTATAGAATGTACTTTTATGATGCTCTAAGTGCTTTGAATCACAAGTGTTGATCTATCTTTATTGCTATTAAACTTTCAGAGATATATCAGCTACAATTGTGCTTGTCATTCTCTGTTCATTGATGGATGGTAAAAGGTCAGGTTCAACATTAAAAGATTCTGCAAATGGAACAGGGAAACTTGGCACATTGTGGTGGATATGGAATCACAGAACTCTTTCTGGCCCTCGCTTCCTCTCTGACCTCAATCCTACTTTTCCCATTTCCCTCTGTGTTCCAGCCATACTGGCTGTCCTGTGTGTTCCTTCTACATGGCAGCCTCAGTCCTGCCTGAGGGCATTTGTCCGAGATATTTGCACAGCCTGGAACTCCCTTATCTTTCCAAGGTCGGCTCCTCCCTGATAATTACATTTTGGTTTAAGTGTTAGCTCCCTAATAACACTCCCCTTGCAAATCATCAAGAAAGGGAAGGTCACATGCTTTGAAAAATATACCAGGGAAGGAACAGTGAATTTAAGAGAAGGAAATTAAAACGTTTTAGAATTGTGTGAACAGATTTTCAAAATTATGAGATGGCAGCACATACACATTTAAACACCGACAATCAGATCTGCACTCTGGGTTGGGAGTGCATAGTGACGTGCATTCTGGCTTGCAGTCATACATTGGTTAGTCAAATGTGTGTTCTCAGACACAGAACTTCTGCTTGTAGTCATGTATTAGGAAAAAAATATCTCACATAGCTCAGTACGGATTCATGTTTGAAGATGTCTCTTTCAGTGGAATTTGGACTATTGAAGTAATGGAAGCAAGCTTGGAGTCCATTATTGGGGTAGAAGATAAGTAAAATATGGTGGATGCACTTCATGGAGTGCTGTACACAAGTTAGAAACCACAATAAATGTTACAGTGTGGATAAATCTTAAAATAGCACCTTTTGAAAAAAAATTAAGATAGATGATTAGATATATAACACAGTACCATTTATGAAAAAAAAAAAAATACATAAACCAAATTGCTGGGAATGTTCCAGACCTTGATCTGGGTGATACTTGCACAGGTGAATACATATGTAAAAACTCACCAAGCTGTCCACTTAACTGTGTGCACTCTACTGTGTGAATGTTAAACCTAAATTCAAAAATTAAAAAAAAAAATAAGCTCTGTCCCTGACTCAAAGTACTTCTCCCACGTCCATTTCTATTGCGTCAATCTTTTAACATTCTTTTTGTAGCACCAATCATCACATGGCATCTTTCTGATATATATTCGTGTGTGTTCATTAATGGACTATCTCCCACTACTCGAATGTAAGCTCCCTAGGACAGGGAACTCCTCTAACTTGTCTGCTACTATATGCCCATTAGCACTGAGTTCTCTCTGTCTTGTTCTGCTATACAATATTCTCTCGACCTAATATCTCCCCCTTTGGCTTTTAGATATTGACATTTTTATAAATATTCTTTTATAATGTTCTAAAGCCTTAGTGATTGCTGAATAGATGTTTATTTGTTGAATGAAAGGAAGGAAGAAAGAAAAAGAAGAAGGAGGGTAGAAGGGAGGGAGGGAGGGAAAAGGAAAGACAAAAGTAAGAAAGAAAGAAAATAGGAAAAGGAGGGAGGATATATGTAAGTAGACCAAGTAGAGCCATTGTCTTGTCAGCTCTAATTTACTTCATCAGTAACTCCCTTGCCTCAGCAGGCCCTTTCTCTGTTGGAGTAACACTCTTTAATTAATGTCCTTGAATTAAATACTTCACATTCTTAGAAACTGGTTTACATGTTTTCTTGCTGTTGTTTTTTTTCTCCTCTGTCTCCTTCCTTCACTTCCCCCTTCTTCTTAGTTCCTTTTCTTCCCTTTTTCCATCACTTCTCATATTTTTCCCCCATCTCAGGGTCTACCTCTACTTATCTGAGCAAAGTCACATCGCAATTCTCATAGAAATTAGAAGACAGTGTCTTACTTAAGTGTCTAAGTATGGGAGGCCGGGCACTGTGGCTCACACGTGTAATCCCAGCACTTTGGGAGACCAAGGTGGGCAGATCACTTGAGGTCAGGAGTTCAAGACCAGCCTGACCAACATGGTGAAACCCCATCTCTACTAAAATACAAAAAATTAACCGGGCGTGGTGGCACACGAATATAGTCCCAGCTACTCCGGAGGGTGAGGCAGAAGAATCGTTTGAACCCCAGGGGTGGAGGTTATAGTGAGCCAAGATCGCGCAGCTGCACTCCAACCTGGGTGACAGAGCGAGACTCTGTCTCAAAAAAAAAAGAAACTATGGGAGTACAAAATACTAACAAGTAACATTTATTGAGTACTTAATTTCATATGGGCCACAGAGATGTACTTTATATATATTAAGTTATTTTATCTTCTCAACAGCCCTATTATTTTCCCTGTGTTACAGTTGGGAACATAAACTCAGAATGTGTAGCTTGCTCAACGTCATGTAATTGGTAAGCAGTAGAGCCAGATCAGAGCCCATGTACCTGAGCGCTACTTCCCACCGTCCCCCAGCATAGTAAACAAACATTTACTAGTAACCAAATCTACACATTGGTAGCAGTGTTATGTCTTTATGGCCGTATAATATTCCATATCTACTTTAATCTGAAAAACTCCCATTTTTAGGAGGAAGCATACAGTAAGACAAAGCATAGATGATCCTAGGGGAGCCTGTTTGCATCAAGCAAGGCTGCTACCTTCCATGTAAATCTCGAGATGGTCATCATGTTTTATGGGGCTGCCAAATCCAAAGTTATTAAAACCCCTTCATTCACATTACAAGCTATTACGTGTTTAATTCCTCTGGTAAGACACATCTCTGGTAATTCATGACTAAAAATGAGTTCATATTATCATATGATAAATAGAGTAGTGGCAGAAAAATGAATAAATGTAAAAGGAAATACTTTCAGAGTATACAGTGCCTTTTTAATGTCTTTAATACCTTTTTGCCTGTATTAACCTTTGTATCTTAATTCTGATTACCCAGTGACACTCACCCATTTATCTGAACACTGCTAAATCTTTTATTATTATCCCATTACCATGTTTATAATGGTGTAATTTGTGTTGGGGAAGCATCTGCTAAGTGTTAAGTAGGCATTTGAAGAACATATGGGTGGGTGGATACTGTCAACTAGGAAAGGTTTCGGGCTGACCCGATTTGCTCTGGCTGCCTTGCCGATGTTGACGGTAACAGTGTACAATTCCGAGCAAGGACTGCTTTCCTTCTGTGATTTCTGCTTTCCTTTCCCATGCCTACCTTTCAGAGTGTATTGTAGAGCTTCCAAATGGGTTAAGTCTATTTCTTTATTTTTTTTTTCCCCCCAAAGCAGCTCAAAGCTTTCTGGGGCCTGATAGAAGGAAGAACATTGACATAGAGAACTGTAGAAGCAGAGCCAATTATTCTGTCATGAAATAGCCTTTTCTTAAAAAAAAAAAAGAAACAACAAAGCCATACTCTTAGCAGACTGATAAAGTCAAGACGGCATGCTGTTAGGGCTGTTTAACATTTTTCTTCTATTTAGTAAAACCCTTGAACAAAAGCCTGCATTCCGGGCCTCAGTCCCACCCAGGTCAAATGCTGCAGGATTTGGGAATCCAGGTCTATTAGAGCCCTAAGTGAACTGTTGGAGTAATGCTCCTTAATGAGATCGGTTGGCTAAGAGATGACACTTTGGTTCTTGTTAGTTCATAGAGTACCTTTTGAAGATCATTGCATATAATTCCTCGTACCATTTCACTAGAAGGAGAGGTGACGGAGACATGTGAATGGAAGGTCAGTTTAAAAGAACAGATCTGAAGAAAGGCAAAGGTTTAGTGTTGTCTTCTACAAATTATCACCATGCTTGTTCCCAAGAATCTTAATTATGTCTTTCAGGAGCCCATTATTTATTTCAGAGAGAGTAAGAAGGCTTCCTTCCAAGTCATTAGGTTTGGGATCTAAATTGTAGCTTCATTTCTCTCTTTTTTCTTTGGCGTATGGAATAGAGCTTGGATTTAGGAAGGAGAAGGGGACAATAATGGCCAGTCTGAAGCAGTGCAGAACTGCTTAGATTTGAGGAGCAGATACTTAGGAATTATGCTGGGTTCAAACCCTGCTTCCCCCACTTATTATGCATGAGATCTTTCACCTTTATGGGCCTCAATGCTCTCATGAGTAAAATGGGGATAATACCTACTACCTAATGGGATGGTGTGAAGATTGAAAGAGATATCAGTGTGCAGTAAGATAACCCGTGGCACAGTCAGTTCTCATGAAGTATTAGCTATTACTGTCACTACTGTAACTATTAGTATTGTTATTATTACAACTATAAAATACTCTTCTCAATATATGTAAGAGTTTTCAAAGCATAGGATGTAATGCACAAAAATAATACTACAGGCCTTTTGGGACTTATTTTTATTTATTGTGTTTGTTTCTGTAAAATGGTTTTTAAATAGACTTTTATGAGAGTCAGACATAATCTTCCCTTGAAAATAGGAGAATACCTGTTTTCCCTTATGTAACTAGAAAGCTCTTACTTATTGGGCAATGCGTTAAAATAACTTTCAGAATTAATCCAATTTATTAATTCAGTGACCACATAAAGGTGATTTGATTTAATTGTCTTTAAATACTAATATAAAAGCCAGTATAATTCCATAAAGTTTACCTATAAATATCTGTTCAAGTACAATATTTGAGAGATGAAGATCAGTAGTTTTTAATAATTAAAATTCTATTTTTAAATACCTCAATTTCTCCTCTCAGTAACTTGTACACAAAGTTGGTTGAAGCTGCATGTTGACTGTATGAATCCAAACTGAAAAATTAATCAGTCACGTAAGACGAATGCCCAGAGTACACTTACGATCTCTAATACAGAAAACTGCAGGGATTAACTTTAATAATCAAATTAAAGTGTGATAACTAACATAAGAAATGAAAAAAGGAAGTGGTGGATTAGCTGTTTTTTAAGTAAACATAAGTAGTTGATGAATCCTTATAAAATGTGATTTCTCTGATTTTATCCAGGACTTCCTATGGTATCAAATACAAGGGGTTTCTTTGTTGAAGTTGTAAAGGCCAGTCCATTTTATCTTGCCTGTATGCTTGTAAGCAATTTTGTGGGATGCCCTGTGAAGAAAAAAGGGTAGGGAATATTATGTATTCAAAGACTAGTTTTGCTCTTTCTTAGAATATAATTTATCAGGAAATGCTTGTTAGACTAAATATAATTACTGGGATTTATTTTATAGATTTTTGGGGGTAGAGAAGTTTTTTATAAAAAGAAATCTATTACTGGATTTTAAGAGCTATTTTCTACGTTTGTATTTTTTCTTTCTTTAACATTTATGGGCTGGGCGTGGTAGCTCAAGCCTGTAATCCCAGCACTTTGGGAGGCCGAGACGGGCGGATCACGAGGTCAGGAGATCGAGACCATCCTGGCTAACACGGTGAAACCCCGTCTCTACTAAAAAAATACAAAAAAACAAAACAACGACAACAACAACAACAACAACAAAAACTAGCCGGGCGAGGTGGCGGGCGCCTGTAGTCCCAGCTACTCGGAAGGCTGAGGCAGGAGAATGGCGTAAACCCGGGAGGCGGAGCTTGCAGTGAGCTGAGATCCGGCCACTGCACTCCAGCCTGGGCGACAGAGCGAGACTCCGTATCAAAAAATAATAATAATAATAATAACATTTATGGAAACCTCTGTGTACTCACTTGCTATAATTTTTCTTAAACTGAGTTTTTGAGTCATACTTAAAATACTTGAAATTCTAAAATCAGTAATTTGAAAGCCACTCAATTTGAGTGTACCTGATTATCAGAATTACATAATTAATATTCTGGGGATGCTTTATATTCTCAATAAACTTCTAATATATTAGATTCTCAATAAATATTTACAGTGTAGACTTTTTATTTAAATTCATGTACCTTTTTATATTTATCAGTGTTAACTGGTTTTTGCTGTATATTAGGTGCTTACATTTTGAGAAACACTAAGATGATTTTAATTCAGTGAAATTACATTTATCAGACACTGTCCTGGCACTGTGATGGACTAATGACTGGCTATTCCAAGAGCCAATGCTAGACCATCTGCCTCAGCCGTCAGCCAGGAAGGCTACTATGGGTCCACCTTCCACCTTTAAACATTTCCCCTTTAACACAGGATACAAATGTATCAACTACAGGAGAGAAAAGAACATTTTTAATTAACAGGGTCCCACTTTATAGATGAGTTAGAATGTTAAATATAAATTAAATTTCTTTTCCTACCTTGTTGTATGTCATTATCAAGCTTCAAAAGTTAGGTAGAATGGAGATCTTTCTCTCATTTTCAATTAATATCTGGATACTACCCAAAACAATGGCATGGGGATGAGCATTTAATGAACAGCTGTTCTGATTTTAAAGGCAAAGCAAGTTCTCTCTAACCGCATAGGGAGGTGATGAGGTATTTCCACGACTTAAGATTAGAGACAGTCTACTGACATTTAGAAATAATTATTCCCATTTGGAAATAGCAAGTTAGAAATAGAACTCGAAATCACTGCTAGCTTTTGACACTTTTCAGAGCCATAGACCGACTCCCAGCTCATTCTGCACCACCTGTACTGTGAACCCCTGCCTTCATGGCAAACTTAACTCTGTCCGATTAATTTAGCAGAAAACATGCTGTGTTTTGGCATTTCTGCATTTTGAGTATTTCTCAGAATCGAAGCTCAGTCCTATTAACTTTCTATTCAAGGGAGACCAGATGAGTTTTTTTGGAACATTTTCATTGGCTTATATTCTCTTGAGAGTAACATTTTAATCCTATTTTATTTCCTGCATAGTTCTTTTATTTTGCTCTGTCTATAAATGTATACAATTTAGTCAGTTGTTTTGATGAAGGTTTATTCTTGCCACGTTCCCCATCTATTTTTAATATATAATAGTATTTATGCATCCAGGAGTGTTTATCTCTGTGTCTCCAAAAATTGCAACAAAATACTGTTAAAGAGTAGCTCCCACCATTCAATCTGATTGGCCATAGGAGTCACATCTCCACACATCATCACTTTGGAGCTTCTTACTGTCAGCAAAGCACAGTAAACTTGTTTGACACCTGCTTGCATAGCTTTCCACTGCCAGTATCTTAAGCTCCTCCAGTTGTTTTCATCTGCCCCCTCATTCACCATTTCCTCACTTCTTGAAAGGGCTGGCTGACTGCAATGTATGTGGTATTCAGCCCTGGCTCTCTGCTTCACCCACAGAACCTACTTTTTGATCCTCCTTTGTAGGATACCCTCAGAGGACAATCAAGCAAGACCAAAATGACAACAGAAACAAGAACACTAACCACAAGCATTTTTTGAACATTCATCATTTATTCTGCATTCCTGTATGGACTTGGTATGCATTATCTTATTTAATCCGCCTGACACACCTATAAGGTTGTCATCTTAATTTTACAAACAAGGAAACTGAAGAATAGAGAGGAAAAGAATCTTTCCCTGGCTTACAGAGCTAGCAGATACCAGAACCGGGGTTGGAACTTAGTCATGTGTTTTAATTGTTGCTTTTAATTTGCTTTGTTTGTCTTTTGTGTATGTGTTTTCTGTTTTGTTTTGTTTTGTTTTGTTGTGACAGGGTCTCACTTTGTCATCCAGGCTGGAGTGCAGTGGTGCAATAACGGTTCACTGCAGCCTTGCCCTCCCAGGCTCAAGCAATCCTCCCATCTCAGCCTTCTGAGTAACTGGGACTACAGACACACACCACTATGCCCAGCTAATTTTTGTAGAGACAGATTTTCACCATGTTGCCCAGGCTGGTCTCGAACTCTGGGATCAAGCCGTCCACCTTCTTCAGCTTCCCAAAGTGCTGGGATTCCAGGCATGAGCCACCGCCCAGCCATATGCTCATGTTTGTAACCACTACCCTAGACATTTTTTTATACAAAATGAAAGCTGTAGAGGAGATTTAAGGTTTTAAGGGTTAGAAGAGGTCTTAAACACCTGCATTCCCCAACCCTTTTGAATTCTCGGAGACATTTTAACAGTCAAAATGTTACTGCTGCTCACGTGATTGAGAAGCTACATAGAAACGACAGCTTTATGTAGTGGTTCCAGCTCTGACTTACACTCTCTGGATTCAGATCCTTCCAACTATATTATGTGCGGCTTCCTCCATTATCTTAGTTACCTCATCTGTAAAACAGGATGATAATAGCACTTTCCTTCTATACTTTTTTGAGGAATAAATAAGTTACTATGTACAAGTTGCCAAGATCA
The DNA here is from genome assembly GCF_008728515.1 of Papio anubis. Classification (NCBI taxonomy): domain Eukaryota; kingdom Metazoa; phylum Chordata; class Mammalia; order Primates; family Cercopithecidae; genus Papio; species Papio anubis. The sequence goes on from NC_044977.1 coordinate 65,716,129, forward strand.
GTAATTTGACTCACAGTGAGAAGTCAACTTATCTGCTTTTATTGGTTTTCATATTTTTGAAAGAGAAACTATGTGATACCCAAAAGTTATGATGAATTCAGGAATACTGTTTAGCTGAAGTACATTTTTGTTAATCACAGTATTGCTCACACTTTTTAAAAAGCAGGACCTACATACGTATTTTATAACGTAGAATTAGTTCAGTCTCTCTATCAACCACAGCATGCATATGGATTACCTAATCCTTGTGGAAATTCCACAGACCCCAAAGATCTCCCATCCCACAGGTTGGCAACCAGAGCTCTCTCGTGCAACCCTCTCATTTTTCAGGTAAGAGAAAAAGCTGAGACCAGAGAGTTTAAATGAATTTATCAAAGGGCACATACCTAGAGGACAAAGACAAGTGTAAACCTCAAATCCTATGACTCCAATGCAGAGGTCTACCCTCTTTCCAAAAGTACCCAGAAAGCTCGTTTCAGGTTACTTTAACAATCAGAGATAGCAATAGTCAAACACTTTTGTGTCCTTAAACAGTATTTTGTATTCTGAATTTCTGTTCTTTACATTAGCTTTGTTGTTTCTCCTTGTTAAGTGACAGAGAAGCTTCCCTTCATATATTCATATATAAGAGGACAAAAGGAAATTTAGAGATGTTCTATGTTCTGTCTACCAGCCACCATTAAAGGTCATCCGGCCCCCTAGGGGATGATGGCCAAATCCTTATTGCTAAGACTGTTCTCACTGCCTTTTTTTACATTTCCTCTGGGGACCAAATGGTGCAAAAGAAAATTCGCTTATTTGAATCTGAAAATCCTTCTCTAACGAGAAGTGATAAAATTTATTATTTTTATCAGAGCCCAAGTAAGTTAAGTGTCTATGAGTGACAGAAATAAAATATAGCTATGAGGTGGCTTGATCTAAAACATGGCACTCTAAATAGCCTGTGATTTAACACATTCAAATCAGAAACTAGAAAGGCCCTTCAATACATGCCAGCTGAAGATCAACTAATTGAATTAATAAAATAAAGGGATGAAAGAAATAAACATACTTATAAATATCCCAGAAGATATGTTGTTGAGATAAAATGTGGTACAAAACAAATATGAGCAGTTCAGTAATTCCCAGAGCCCTGTACAGCATATGGTCTCAGAAAAGACAGAAAAAGTGTCTAGAAACAGAGGACTCAAGTCCCACAGAGTAACCAAAATAGATGTGTTGCTTTTACTTGTAACAGAATATGAAGTGCCAAAATGTAAATGACAGAAAAGATCTTTATATCACCTCAGTTAATATTAAGAAAAAGAATTGTCAAAAACCAAGGTAAATCACCAGGACCACTTGTTTAATAGGAATTTATTTGGAAAATAATTTAATATTGTTAGGGAGAATAAATGGAAAATATAATATTGTATCACTAGTTGGAGAAATAAAGTTCAGTATTTCTCCAGTTGAGAGAGAATCAATGAGCATTTGTGTCAAACGGATTAGAATTCCTAGGTAAGTTTTTTCTCGACTTTGATCAAGGCAGAATCTAATGCTCTTTTACTGCAGATCTACATATTTGCTTCTTGGAAAGAAAAGCTTTTTATCATGTTGGTGGAAGAATACTCACATGATTGCTGCTTTTTCTTTTCACAAGGAGACCTGTTTCCTTTATTAGAATTGCTTTTTACAAAAATGTGTGGAAGAGGGAGCAGGTGGTTGCACTGCATTTCCTTGTATTGTTCAGTAAATATAGTTGGAACTAAAAAATGTCGGGGGACAGTGCTCTTATAACTTCTATTATAGTTGTTTCTTTTTTGAAAAATATAAACAGAAAGAAAATTATTTAAGTAGTAAATGTAAACTTTACTACAGCTTAGGGATAACTGTACATAGAACCATCATATTTAGATTATGTTAAATATTGTTGGGTTTGAAAGGCCAATACCCTTTCTGCCAATTGAGGACTATGGCATGAGCTTTGAAAGCTTTCTGCCTCAGGCAAAAATGAGCTGAGCCACTGCTTTGAAGTCGAATTAGGACACGTTTGCTCTTATTTCTGTAACTCTATCTGCCTCAGTGAACTCCTGTTCTGTAATTTTGAAAATCACAGTAAAGCCAATATTCAATCAATTCAGTATTTTTATATTAAAGCAAGAATCAAAATAGAATAACTGTCTCCTTAAAAATGAAAAGGGCCAGGTGTGTTGGCTCATACCTATAATCCCAGCACTTTGGGAGACCGAAGTGAGCGGATCGCTTGAGCTCAGGAGTTTGAGACCAGCCTGGGCAGCATAGTGAGACCCTGTCTCCGCAGAAAATTAGAAAATTAGCCAGGTGTCATGGCATGCACCTGTGGTCCCAGCTACTCAGGTGGCTGAGGTGGGAGGCACCTGAGCCCCGGAGGCCAAGACTGCAGTGAGCCATGATCCTGCCACCACACTCCTGCCTGGGCAACAGAGAGAGACCCTGTCTCAAAAAAGAAAAGAGGAGAAGAAGAGAAAAAATCTGAGATCTGCATAGCACTGAAATACAATATTATAGAATTCCTTGGTTAAATGTTTGCCTTTGACATGTTGTACATCAGGATGTCTCTCATCTGTTCTTACATCTCTACCTTTATTGACCAATTCAACACACATCTGTTACTTAAAATGGTGTGCTGGTAAATAGATAGGTGGAGTGTCGAAAAATGTAAAGTAAAACATTATTTTTTTGTGAAATGATGACATAAACAGCATCATTTCTGGGAGGCTCATAAGAACAGGGTGTGAAAAGAATAAGAGCAAGTTTTATTTTCTTGCTAATTTTCACTTCTCACTGTCTAACTGTTCCTTACTCCCAAGTAGTGTAAATTGTGAAACAGACTCTGAATTAGGGGCATTCACCTATTTCTTCAGGGGTAAGTCTTTAATTGATCAGAAATTATTCATTGCATTGATGTATACTGTCAAGAAGGAACAATTGACAGGAAAGTATCAAATATAAAATAATGACAATGGAGGATTTGATAAATAAGCCAATTGGTCAACATAAAAACTACTTACAATCAAAGACAGGAAGAGACCATTTCTGAAGAGACATCTGCCCTCCCATTTTCATTGCAGCACTGTTCACAATAGTCAAGATATGGACTCAGCCTAAGTGTCCATCAATAGGTGAATGGATAAAGAAATTGTTGTATATCTACACAGTGGAATATTATCAAGCCTTTACAAAGGAGGAAATTCTGTCATTTGTGACAACGTGGATGAACCTGGAAGATACTCTGCTGAGTGAAATAAAGCCAGGCACAAAAAGACAAATATCACATGACCTCACTTACACTTGGCATCTAGAAAAGTCAAGCTTTTAGAAATAGAGAGTAGAATGGTGGTTACCATAGGCTGGTGGTGGGAGGAGCTGGGGGGCGGGAATTGGAAAATGTTGGTCAAAGGGTCCGAAATTTCAGTTAGATAGGAGGGACGTGTTTTTGAGATCTGTGGAACAGCATGGTGACTATAGTTATTGATAATGTGTTATATAATTCAAAACTGCTAAGAGTATATTTCACCACAAAATAAGGGTGAGTATGTGAGCTAGCTGATATGTTAATTAACTTGATTTAAGCATTTTGCATTGTATTCATATACCAAAACATCACACTGTACCCCATAAAAATATGTAATTATAATTTGTCAATTATAGATAAACATTATGGTTTTTTTTTTTTTTTTTTGAGACGGAATTTTGCTCTTGTTGCCCAGGCTGAGTTCAATGGCACGATCTCAGCTCACGGTCTCTGCCTTCCGGATTCAAGCGATTCTCCTGCCTCAGACTCTCAGTTAGCTGGGATTACAGGCATGTTCCATCATGGCCGGCTAATTTTTTATTTTTGGTAGAAATGTGTTTTCTCCATGTTGGTCGGCCTGATCTTAAACTCCTGACTCCAGGTGATCCACCAGCACTCCCAAAGTGCTGGGATTACAGGCATGAGCCACCACTCCCAGCTGATAAATATTATTTTAAAGTTTTTTAAGACTCAAATATTAAACAAATGAGAATTTTAACTGAAATCTGAATTTGAGCAGTAACCTTATATTTCTTCATGCATATTTCTCTGTAACATCAGGAGGGCTTTTTTTAGCTAAATTATTAAAATTGCAGAAAGACTGTTGCAGTTCTTTTTTCAGGCTTTGAAAGACATTTCTACAGAGTTACAGAGTGATAGTTTTTTTTTCCTGGACATATCTCCATAGCCAAGATAGACAACGATTGGAAAGATAGTGTAGGGGGGTAGGAAGAAATGTATGTGTAAACACATATATTTATTACGGAGATAGTACAAACACTATTTTTATTACTCTTTTCTATCACTTTTCTCAAAGCCTGTGAAACTACTATCTATATTTGACTTGAACCTGAGACAGCTGTGAAGTCTCCAGCATATCCTTTTGTGCCTAAAGAAATTAGCATTTATAGAGCCCTACTGATTTGAAGAACAGACTGGGATTACTTTTGATTATTGATTTCTAGGGGCATTTTCTTCATGTTTATTTTGCATATCCAGACATAATTGCATATCCTTTCATAATCAAGTACTTATATAGACACTATTTCTTAAATGTCAGGTGGCTCTGTAATATTTTAATAGTGCAATTTATAATGAAGCCATCACTTATTTTAACTTATTCAGAAAAAGTATCATTCAGAAAGTATAAAAGATTCCTTTTAAAATAAGGTTTTTTTCATGGTTTTTTACTCTATTTGATGAATAGTTTGATGTGCTATTAATGGTCAATAGTAGTACTGTGCATGCGTGTATATGTGTGCGTGTGTGTGTGTGTGTGTGTGAGAGAGAGAGAGAGAGAGAACGATTTCTCCAGCTTTCTAAGGAGTCATTCATTGTCCCGGGTAAGAAGACCCTTGTGATTTGGCAGGGCGACTTCATCTTCTACTAATGACCTCATTTCTGTTTACCAGTGAAAGTGGACATTTCATTAAGCTTTTAAAAATCACCCATAATGCAAGAAGAGAACAATAAAGCCCCCATGACATTCCTTAAAGGAAAGAGTTTAAATTTTGATAAAAGAAAATGAGATGTAATGTGGAATGGACAGTGTTATTGTGATGCAGCACCTTTATTCACTAGCCCTTAATTATTTCAGATAGTTTATTGCACATTTTCCCTGTCTGTATGGTTCTTTTGTATCATTTGCAACCTGATGAAGCCCCTCTCTGGAGTTAGCTTCTGAGTGCTGGTGTGGGAATGATAAACCAGAAGCACTACCTTTGGATTCATTAAAGGATGGGCTTTCCATAGTTAGGTTGTACTAAAGAGAATTTCCATTTTGCAAGGGCAGTGTAAATTTTGCATATCATTTTAATAGCAAGGCAGGTCAATCAAATCATAATTGTCTACAATTAGCACTCCCATGAGCTGTAGGCTTCTTTATCTTCTCCGAGACTGAACTGAAAAAGAAATTGTTATTTACTGTCACTGAAGTCATAGAAAATGCTTGCTATTCAGTATAAGCGATGAGGAAAGTGCGAGTCTGGCAGCAGGGCTTTGGCATAAATTTAAGATCTGCACACCAAAATGCACATTGTATCAAGCGTGGCTATGTGCAAAATGTGCTATTACAAAGCACTTTCTTTCAGCATACAAAGCAGATCTTGGCAATGAAACATCTAGTGTTGACAGCATTTTGGTTTGGAGCTAATCTAAAGATTGCTTTCTAACATTTTCAGGGGCTCTGAACTCTCTGGAAAAGGTACATTTTGATACTAAAAATGAGGAAGCAGAGAAGAAGTGCTTTATATTTCCTAGTTCGTTCTATCTGAAATGCCAGTGCTGTCATTTTGGGAATCGTTTCTTGAGTCTCATCACTGTACCAGAAAGTCCAGGTACAAGCTGGAGGTTGCAGGAACTGCAAGCTTGAGACTGTGGCATGAGGGAATTGTCTAAGCTTCATAAAATATTGCAGTAACTCTATCCATCTCTCACTATGTCACATTCTCTGCTGTGAAAATTTAAACTCCTTTCCTTAGCAATGCCATGCTTCTTTAGCAGTCTAGCCAAAAGGAAGGAGGTCAGTACATTTCTTGCCAGTGCTGTTGCTAGTTCTCTTCAGTCCCCCCAAGCCATTGCTGGGCATCCTGTTTCGAGTGTCACTGAATTTGGTCCCATCATTACACTTCTTCATCTTGAGATGTCTCTGGAGCAAGGAGTGAAGGATAGTCAGTCCCACCGAAAGAACTTCAGCTAAAGATGGGAGAGGGGATGTTCTCTTTAAAAAATTCCTCATGAGAAAAAGAAAGGATATAGAATGCAAGCAAAAATACAAAATAGCTTCCAGAGTTGCTCTTCACATTTTTTGCATTTACAGATATGAAGGTAAGCACTTTAGTTGGGCACTTGAAGGACACTGCTATATCAATAGCAGCAGTCATGGTACCAGGAAAGAGATATTTGATAGGAAAGATGCTTCCCTGGCAGAAGCATTAAAAATGAAGACAATGAGGCAGGTGGTTCACCTGAGGTCAGGAGTTCAAGACCAGCCTGACCAACATGGCAAAACTCCGTCTCTACTAAAACTACAAGAATTAGCTGGACATGGTGGTGGACACCTGTAATCCCAGCTACTTGGGAAACTGAAGCAGGAGAATCACTTGAACCCACGAGGCAGAGGCTGTAGTGACCTGAGATCATGCCACTGTATTCCAGCCTGGGCAATAGACTGAGACTCTGTCTCAAAGAAAAACAAAAGTGAAGATAAGGGGTGGCAGTATATTGTGGAGTCACAATATGATGAAAGATGCTGGTACCCACTGGTGTCAGTTCCTGAAAGAAAGTGTGGTAGAACTGAATATAGTGGAATAGTATCTCAGGAAACTGTTATCTCTTGGATAACTATTATCTCAGTTACCCAGTGGAAATGGCTCATATATGCTCAATTAAAGGCAGAGACTAAAACAAGAGAGAGAAAGAGGAAATAGTGAGTATCAAAGTCTTAGGGGCCTAGCATGAGCTGTGTGAAGCTTCGTGTAGGAGTTAGGACACCATGATAGCCCTACAAAGGCAAGAGGGGAAAAAAATAAAATAAGACAGTTAAGGGATTGTCAAGCTCATAACTTGATCTCTAGATATCACTGACCTAGGACAAGGTTCAACAAACCTTTTCTTAAAAGGTCAGATAAACATTTTAAGCTTTATGAACCATACAGTCTCTTTTACATCTACTTAACTCTTCTCTTGTAGCATAAAAGCAGCCACAGACAATAGTAATTGAATGAGTGTGATTGTGTTCCAATATATTTAGTTAACAAAGCAGGCAAGTCATAGTTCACTAACCTCTGGCCTAGAACCAGCCCTAAAATATTAGGGGGAAAAGGAAATAGCATTTTTAGTGTTTTTCCTCCTTGGTCATTGTTCTCCTTATCTTAGGACCTACACAAATCAGACTTGGTAGTATCCTAAATCAGAATGGATTAGGTAGACATTTATAGTCTAAACAAGGAAACAGACAATATATAATAGTGTCATCCATAAAGCAACAACTTACAATACAACAAAATGCAGCAAAATGTTAAACATGCTGATAGATGTCTTTTGCTTTGCAGTACAGACTCTTCAATCCTAACCATTGACTATGTGTTATTTGAACCTTAAATTATCCTTAGTTTTCTACATTGTTTTAGATCATTGAGTACATACTGCATCCCAGACTTTCCACCAAAGTGGTGCGATTTGTAAGCATCAGAGCAAAATTCTCTTCCTGACTGTATGAATTGGTGATAAAAATCTTGAATGACATCAAGTAAGCTTTCACACACTTTTAAATATGCTTTGTTTTAAAGTAGGTCAGACTTCCCAGTTGGCATCAGAGAAAATGGTCCAAGTTACTTTTACAATTTTGCCTAACAGCAATTTTGTTTGACAGAATTTCTTCTAGAAAGTGGCTATAGAAGGATTAAATCTCCTTCATAATAGAATTTTACAATGGAACTACAAATAAAAACTTAAATGTCAGTATTATATGTATTAATGTATCTCCAGGTAAACACCGGAGTGACATATTTCATGTTAAATTGACTGGTCTTATACTTAAGTGACCAGGGAAGGAATGTAGCTAGAGGCAGAATGTCATTCATCACATATTACTTTTTAGAAAGCAGAGTTTCAGGACTTCATTTTTTAAATTTATAGCTTTGATTGGTAAAACTTCTTGGCTTTTGAATTAAAAAAAAAAATCATATTCCTAGTATTCACTTAGCATTGTTAATAGAAAGCCCACTGGCCAAATCGTTTGGCATAATGTGCTTATGATTTACACAGGAGGTTGTGAAAGGTTTTGTAAAGTCTAGCTTGTTTGAATATATCAAATTATCATTTTTATTACAGCTTTTTATCATAGTACATAAAATGATTTTAGAAATCTCCAAAGAATGTTGATTTGATATGGATTTTGCTTTGATACAATTAACATTTATTGCAAATGCGGATTTTTATGATAAGTAAACTCTGATAGTATTATAGTAGATTTTTTAACTGTATTGAGAATGCATAAATCACATTATTCTCAAATATTTTTAGTCAGAATGATATATACGTCTATATATATAAAAACATAGTCATGGAGGCAATAAATGAAAAGTTAGTGTAGCTCTTCTCTCTAAGACATAAAAGTTATGTTTCATTCCATCTCAAAGAGAAAGTCTATAAACAAAGATAGGTGCTACAAATTTCTGCATACCTCTCATGTCAGTGTACAACTCTGTTAAATGCAGATTTGATTTTTTTCTATGTCTTCAAGGGTCTGAATCTTCGTAAAAAGTAATCAATCACTAATTTATTTGTTTGGGGGTTGTAATTTGATATCTCTTTTGGAATACCTCAACATTATATTGATCTTATAATCGTATTAAATACAATCTGATTCTTCTTTAGGCTTTCCAATTACAGCCTTTCTTTACATTTTTTTTTTCTGCCTCTGTTCATCTGTTTTTTGTTGTTGTTGTTGTTGTTGTTGTTGTTGTTGTTGCTTTTGAAAATTCTAGCCAAAGCACTTAGCGCTATACCTGGCATATAATAAACCCTTGATCATTGTTAGCTATCATCATTATTTATGTTAATTTCCTATTGCGAATATAACAAATTACTACAAACTTAGTGGCTTTAAACCAGCAGTCCCCAAACTTTTTGGCACCAGGGATCTGTTTTGTGGAAGAATTTTTTTTCCATGGACTGGGGTGGGTGTCGGGGAGAGTTTGGGGATTATTCAAGCACATTACATTTATCTATGAGTACTTTATTTCTGTTATTATTACATTGTAATATATAATGAAATAAATATACAACTCACTATAATGTAGAATCAGTAGGAGCGCTGAGCTTGTCTTCCTGCAACTAGATGGCCCCATCTGGGGCTGATGGGAGACAGTGACAGATCATCAGGCATTAGATTGTCATAAGGAGCACACAACCCAGATCCCTCATGTGTGCAGTTCACAGTAGGGTTTGTGCTCCTATGAGAATCTAATGCTGCCGCTGATCTGACAGGAGGCAGAGCTCAGGAGGTAACGTGAGAAATGGGGAGCAGCTGTAAATACAGATGAAGCTTCACTTGCTTGCTCACTGCTCACCTCCTGCTGTGTGGCCCGGTTCCTAACAGGCCACAGACCAGTACTGGTCCGTGAACCAGGGGGGTTGGGCGCCGCTACTTTAAACAGCACACATTTGTTCCCTTACAGTTCTGTAGATTAGAAGTCCAACACAAGTCTCATTGGGCTAACATCAAGGTGTCAGCAGGGCTTTATTACTTGGGGCTATAGGGGAGAATCCATTTCCTTCCCTTTTGCAGCAGCTTCTAGAGGCTGCCCATGTTCCTTTGCTCTTGATCACCAGCAAGTGATTATATGGCTCAGATCTCTGTTTGTGTAGTCATACCTCCTTCTCTGACTCTCCTGCCCCTCTCTTTCCCTTCTAAGGACCCCAGTGATTACAGTGGACCTACCTTAATTCACAGCAAGATGGCTAATTTAATCACCTTTGCCATGTACATTACTTCCCTATTGCTCTTGAAACAAATTACTACAACACAAATTTATTCTCTTACAGTTCTGGAGGTCCAGAGTCCAAAATCAATTTCACTTGGCTAAAAATCAAGAAATTGACAGGCCTATGTTGCTTAGGGAGTTTCAAGGGGACAATCTGTTTTTCTGCCTTTTCTGGCTTCTAGTGGCCACCTGCACTCCTTAAGTCATGGTCTCTTTCTCCATCTTCAAACCAAGAGCACAGCATATTGAAATGTTATTCTCTGACTACCACACCTGGTTCTGTAGTCACGTTTCCTTTTCCCTTACTGTGACCCTCCTGCCTCTCTCTTACAAGGACTCTTGGGTTTACATTAAGCCCATCTAGATAACCCAAGTTTGTTCCTATCAAATGATCTCTAACTTAATCATGTCTGTGGATTCCCTCTTGTCATGTCAAGTAACATATTTTCAGGTTTCAGGAATTAGAATGTAGACTTTTTCTGGGGACTTATTCTGCCTACCCCACCAGCATTAGGCCCAGACTCTCTCTTAAGCTTACCTTTGAATCTCCCAGCCACTCATTGAACACTTTTGTCTAGATCCTCTGTCTGAGTCTCAAAGACTATTTTTACTATACCTTTTTCCAGCCCCTGAGTGGCTCCTCCTACTTTCCCTGTTTCTTCCATTTTTCCAAGCTCAAAACCTTAGAGTTAGTTTTTCTTCATTGTTTGTCAAGGATATTTACTCTCTTGATTTTCTGGGGTTGTGTTTGGGAGAATTGGTGGAGGAAGATAATTGGATTATTCATTTACATATTATTTCAATAGGTAGACCATTGTGCTTTTAATATAAAACTATGCATACTGTGCTGCTGAGATACAAAGAGAAAGGGAATGTTTATAAAACCATTTTTAAAAATGGCTTTCGATATTATGAAGTATATAGGATGTGTATTTTCTGGACAGTTTTATTCGGATCACTGAAATTTTGCATTGAGTGGTTGTTTAAGAATGTAAGCCCAGTGTAATTCAAGGGATATTAGTATACCACTCTGAGATAGACCTCCTAATTTGCCCAGTTACACTAATTCCTAAACAAAGAATGCAAAAATCCTAACTTCTACAAAAGAGAAGCTTCTTGCCATTTGTTTTCAAATTTTGTATGAAGGTTTATGGCTGCACAGCATTTTGGCCAATGGAGAAGGTGAAATATTTTCTTCTTTGTTGGTGAAATCTGTGAATGGCGAATTTTCTTCAGTGGGGATCTCAGAGTAGCCTCACACTGTTTTTCTCTGGGATACTGTCTTGCCTTCACTTGTCTGGAGGACAGGTACCAAGAATCAATCAGGAGTCAGTTTGCATATTTGAAGAATGGGAGTGACATGAGGGGATTATCTCGATGGAAACTGGGAAGAGGGACAGTTATCCCTAGGAAAGGAAGTCAATGAAAATGGGCATTCTCTCAGAATTCAAGGGGGAGGAGCAATTTTAAATGCAGAGTAGAGTCTGTTACTCAATTTCAGAAACCCCGTGTTCAGATTCCCTGAGACACATACACCAAGATGGGACTAAAGGATCAGACTTATTGAAAAATACTGGAGAAGTGTCTGTAAAGGAAAAAAGGTGAAGGAGCAGAAATGGGCAGAGAGCCTCAGACTGCGAGTCAGGTCCCATGTCGGTGAGCCAAGGGTGGGGAGGAAAACTTGTTTAGGAAGAATGTCAGACTACAGCACAGTTCTGAGGGTGCTGTAGCTGTGAAAATGGGGAACGAAGCTGTGAAAATGTTGAGTCAAAGTTGCCCATTAGAGAAATCCTTCATGGGGCAAGAACGAGCCAGCATTAGCACCTCCACCCAGTTCAGTACTAGGAGCAGCACAGGGAGGTGTGTGGCCACAGTGCTCCTGGGGTAGCAGGTAGAGGCCATCAGTCAACTGTATTCTGTGCCGCAGGTTCTCTTGAAGTGAAACCTAAGGAGGAACCTCCATGTCTGCACCAGTCTACACCTTGATTTGTACATATCCACTTCATGCTCATTTTGGGAGCAGCCTTAAAATGATTTTAATTTTGGCTTCCTTCCTTCTCCTACCAATCAGTTATTGTGTCATATAGGCAAAGCCACCACAATATCTCTATAACAATATAATAACGTTTTAAGTATCAATAATATTAACCTTTGGATTAAAATACACATTATAAAGGGAGTTATGCAAATCTTTTGAGTTGAACATTTTCAGTCAGAATTATATTTGTGATATTTTTTCCAAGTGTTGCGTGGAGTTATTGTTCATACATTCTCATCACTGTATAATATTATCTTGCATGAATTCACCAGATTTTAGGTTTTCTGACTCTGAATCGGAGTTCTTTTTATCAACCTTTTTTTTTTTTAGTATAAACTGGGTTAATAGGATTGACTTTTTATCCCTAATGCCCTGCTAAGGCCTACTGTATTGGAGAGCAGTTGATATCTGGCTGGATAAAAGGGAGAAAACAACCTTGTTAGTTTCATGTGTAGAACACTTTGGAAAGCAGAGAAAGATTGCTTTCCCTCCTTTACTGCAAAGTGAGGTTGCAGGAGTTGGGGAATGTTGAGGTGGAAATGGATGCTTAAGAGCAGCAGGAAGACCCTGAAGAGCTCTTGCTACTGCAGCTGCCAGTTTTAACAACTGCAGAGCAAACTCAACTTACCTTGCTAGTATTATTTTCCTCTATGGTTTATTCAATACTATTGCAAGAGAAAAGCGTCATCAGGGTAGGCATGAGAATAACCATGGAGTTAATGTTTGAGATACATTTGCTTCATACAACCCAATAAGTGATTTTAGAGCTCACAACTTACCACATGACTGACTGAAATTTCATGAACCGTTATACCAATATGACAGCATGATTTAAAGATCAGTGTGAGGTTAAAACCAGTGTTTCTGGATGTCTGTATAATTTGCAATTGGCTTGCTACTTTTTGGAAACATCAAGCATTTGCACTGCATTGTGATTGGGAATCAGTCATCATGTTTTATTTCTTCTAGGTCCTTAGCACTATTCCCTTTATCAAAAAGAAAGACCTTCACCATGAGAATTATCTCTTAAATGTATTTGAACGTGTTATTCATTAAATTTATTTTGATTCCATGTTTTCCAAAAGTTTTTTTTTTTTTTTTAAACTCTTGGGAAAGCACTATAGTAATGAATCAATACAGTAGAGTTAATGCAACTAAGAGATAATAGGGCGCAGGAAAGCAGGAAGCCAATAAACCAGCCACGGTAACTGTGCTTAGATCTCAACTTGGCGCTGAACAACCTGGGCCTCCAGAACAAAGTGGCGTATTATTATCTAGTCCTCGTTATCACAAAAAAAAAAAAAAAAAAAAGAACAATGGTTCGTTTGCAGAAAGTTGATTCACCTTGGCTGTAAACTTCAAGAAAACTCTCATACTGTACTTTACGTAGATGTTAGTCAGTAGCATAATTGTGTCCTTAACTAACTGAATGAATCTTTATTGAGGACCTACTAAATGCCTTTGGGTGTTTCATTTTGCTAATTTGGAGGAGGGAGAAGGGCAGGTGAAATAAAAACTAACATCGCTTGTTTAACAAGTGATAGGAGGACAGACAAGTAAGTAGAATGTTACATACTGATAAGTGTTTTAGTTGAAATAAGCTTAGAATTACTCTGTATAGGAGCATCAACCCAGAGAAGGAGGATTAAGGAAGAGTTCACTTGAGGAGGTGATTCCTGATGTTGGAACCAAGCTTTGAAAAACATTTGAAGGTTATCTCAAAGATTTCAGTTGGTGTGGAAAGTCAGAAAGCCAAAGACAGGACAGAGACAACAGGAGTTGTAGGCCCCAGAAGCAGCATGTGCAAAAGACTCAGGGACCAAAGAGAGCATGGGGCTTCTCAGAGGCTAAGGTTTTGAGAAGGACCTTAACCATGAAGGACCTCATATTCAGGTTAAGCAATTTTGCATTATGCCTGAGAGGTTAAAGAACTTTGCAAAGTTTGATGTCGGGAATTGACATGATTAGATTGTTAATTTTGAGATATCATGGTACAGGCAGGAGGGAGATATGAATTAAAACTGAGCAAGACCGGAGAAGCTTGTTAGAAGGTGTCTGAAGCAGAGATGTGATGACAATAAATAATATTGCTCCCGCCAGGATACTAATCAACGGTATCCTCCATAATAATAAAGAATACATGGAGAGTTATTTCACTTAACTGCTTCTCTTCATGGCCTGCAACAAAAACACTCAGCACTGCTTGGAAGTAAAGTTGATGTTTGTATAGATACATTAAGGACACAATGGAAAACTGTCCTTAATGATGGAATTTCTTTCTCTCTTCAACAATTTTATTAGAACTGTCATATGCTTGGATCTTCAATGAATACCCATCGTTTGTTGAAGAAGATAGTCGGAGATTTGTCTCTCAGGAGACAGGACACCTCTACATATCTAAGGTGGAGCCGTCGGATGTGGGAAATTACACGTGTGTGGTGACAAGTATGGTGACAAATGCCCGAGTGCTGGGCTCTCCAACTCCTTTGGTGCTACGTTCTGATGGTAATGAAACTTCTCCAAGTGCAAGTCTGAGTGCAAATGGTGCTGAGGCTGCAAACAAAAGCAATTGGAAAAATGTATAAAGTACATTGAGAAGAATTGTCACTTCATGTTTTTTGGCACAAAGACTATTTTATGAGTATAATGACAAAAATGATTTGATAAATCATAGGTCCTTATGCATAATTCTTACCTAGGGCAAGCTTCATAATTTGCAGGGACCAGTGCAAAATAAAAATTGAGTGGCCCCTTGTTCAGAAGTCATTACGAATTTTAAGACAGCAATGGCAAAGTATTAAACCAAGCATGAGACCCTTCTGAGTCCAGGGCTCAGGTTGACTCCCATGAAGTCACCTATCCTGACCTTTGCCAGCTTGAGGTTTTTAAAGCTCTGGATATTTTGTAATAGGCTAAAAAGCATCACTAAAAAAACCATTAAAGAAAAAAATCTGTTTCATCAACACCTTGATGGCTGTTTAAGGGGAGTCTATGAGCTGCCGAGGAAGCAGATCCATAAGCCTGGGTAGTTGACCCACTTACACAGAACCATATCTGATACAGCATAATGCTATGATCACAAAGCATTGAAGCACTTTTTCCAGTCAGTTATAATTGAATTTGACCTTTCCCATTTATTAAGTCATTGTTTCTTAACTCCAGGGAGCCATTTAATAAGTTTAAGATTGGTATCTCTGCTACCACGGTATCATTAAGTAAATTCCCTGCCATAATTTTTGTTCTTTAGGGAAATTTCAGGAAGCAATAATATATTATATATTTCAGTTTGACTAGCAATGTCAAAATTGAATACACAATTTCAAAGCCTCCCATTTTGTGTAATATAAAAGACTTAGTGGTTTTCTTGGAACTGCTCTGTACGTGGTAACCTATGAATCAGCAAATCCAAAGTCCTTAAATGTTTATTAATATTGCATGTTTGACCCAAGTTAGTTCAGGTTTTTTAAAGCTCTGGATATTTTCTTATAGGCTAAAAAGCACCACTAAAAAGTCATTAAAGAAAAAAATCTGTTTCATCAACAACTTGATGGCTGTTAAAAGGGAATCTGAGCTGCATAGACTAAATTTTATTTAATTGAAATCACTAGAAGAGCTGGTTCAAAATGGAGCAAAAGAAAGTTTTATTTAAGAAAAACGAGGCAATTCCAAAGGAAATGTTGAAACGATTAACTTTATATTGTGGATTTATAGGTGTGATGGGTGAATATGAACCTAAAATAGAAGTTCAGTTTCCAGAAACTCTTCCAGCAGCTAAAGGTTCGACTGTGAAATTGGAATGTTTTGCCCTTGGAAAGTAAGTTTTATACATTTACTCCTATGTGCTGAAATATTAGGTTGCTATAAGAAATCAGAATGGGTTTTGAAAGACTCTTCTTTTTTATTTTCTAAAATTTACTTTCATTTTGAGGCAAAGGAAAAATAAAATGCAGGGGAAATGCACATATAAAATTTAGTTGAAACTTTAATATTTAAAGTCGATTTGAAGAAAATTACTCTGCCTGCCTAATTTCATAAAATAAATTGGTGGGGTTTTTTTTCCCCCTTATTCATTTGCTGTAATCTAATATAGTGGGTCTGTATTAGGCTTTTTTCTCGAAATCATGAATTGACTCAAGAAAAATGAAGTTTATTTTATTAAAATATCAACTTAAAGAGTTGTTAAATCCTTTTATCCGGTTTATATAATTGACTGTTGGAAGTGGTTTTCTGCATTTAAAATCCTGTGCCTTCTTGTTCAATCTTAAAAGCTTTACTTTCTCAAATCGAAAAGGCTTCCAGACAACAGCAAACAACTTGACAATTTTCTTCTTAGTCCCATACCTCAGATTAATTGGAGAAGAAGTGATGGACTGCCATTTTCCAGCAAAATTAAATTAAGGAAGTTCAATGGTGTGCTTGAAATCCCCAACTTCCAACAGGAAGATGCAGGTTCCTATGAATGCATTGCTGAGAATTCACGAGGAAAAAATGTTGCTAGAGGGCGTCTCACTTACTATGGTGAGCATGTGCTTTGGGCAAATTGGAGTTTTAGCTTTTACTTTCTCATCTATAAAATATTGTTGTTGTTTAGGGGTGAGAGATTATAGCAGAATCCCAATGTTCAACTTGTTGGTTAAACATTTTGTTCAACATTTTGTTAAGTGTTGATAAACATTTATCATAGGGGGTATTAAAAAGAAATAAATTTTTGTAATGAAGTTGAATATATACTCATTTTGCATTTTAAGATGATTCATGCAAAGATGAAATATTTCATATTTTTTTCCTAAGAATAACCTCTCACACACTTAAACACATTAGAGAGAGATCTCTTTTCTGTCTGTCTTCTCCTCTAGAAAACAGGTTTTGTATCTTTTTTGTTACCTCTACTAAAGAGAAAAAAAAAAAAACTGCCTTTTGGGAAAAGTTGCAATTACTGTATTAAACAAACCACATGAACTCTGGCTCCTGTTGAGTTCTTCAGTGTTACTCTATCCCTTCCAAAAATGTATCTGTACTCTGTTTGCTGCCTTTAATTTGTAATCGATTTTTTTTTGATGTACTGCTCAATTTGGGTAAGGAAGGCTCTAAGACCCTGACTAAGCCAAGTAACCTTTTCTCATACTCTAGCTTAGTTCCTTCTTTCTGCGCAACCACTACGTGATCTAAGGATAAGAAGTGACCATTATGGGAACACACAGGACATTCCAACCGTATTAATGTTTCAGTAAAAATATTTTTAGCTGTATACTAATAAACAATTGTATGCTTCATATGATAAGGAAATCCAAAGCTAAATTATCATTTAATTACCTTATCAGGCCACAACCCAGTTTCTTTGTGATTAGTTTTTCTGCCCTTGTCTATTTTTTTTTTTCCTTTTTCTACATGTTAGTTTCCATTATGATCACAAAATGGCTGCCAGCAGTGACTAACACATCAGTTGCTACTCATCCTTCCTTTCTCCGAAACATCTAGAAGTCCCCTGCTGAAACCTCACTGGCTACGTTTTCATTCCTAAACCAGTCACTGGCAAGGAGAAATTAGATTAGACAATTAAGTGCTTCACTTGGAATAGGGAAAAATGTCATGTTTCTATAGACAATGTGAGGTGATGGAAGAGTAGACAACTAATGAACAATTGGGGTTATTTTAGGAATAAGGAAGAGAGGAAATGAATGCACAATAGAAAACCAACAGTGCCTGCTATACTTAGTAAAAGAGGCAGACTATTGCTTTAGTCCATTGTGTAGGTAATATGATACATACCTAAAATATAAATCAGAAATTTATGCCATAAAGCATTTCATGAAAGTTGCCTTGCAATTTCTGTTTAACATTAGTATATTAAGTAGATGCCATGCAGTTCTCTGGTTATCTGCTCTAATATTTCATGTGAAAAATAGTCTATAGAATGTTTACATCTCATATGATGGAATAAGGGGAGAAATCAGAATTGATGTGGCAGTTATGATTTCAGGATTTTTTAGTCCAGCAAATTATCCTCCCATTTGGAGAAGAAGAGTATTACTATGGGAAGCTTGTGGGATTTTTTTTTTTTTTTTTTTTAGAAACTTGGGTCTCTATAAGAGGCTGATGTGTGAGTCTGTTCACAGTCATATTCCCTCTCAGGCTGATCATTCCTGAAAGAAAAAGAAAATGTGTTTTAATATAGAGGGAAGTGATTTGGTACTGAACTACACTTCATACTGAGCAAGTTGCATGTATGTGTGTGTATATATACACACACACACACACACACATATACACACACACACACAAAAGAGAAAACTTAGACCTATACATTTTCTGTAAAAGCTAAATAGCCATAGTTTCATTTCAATTTCATTTATAAAAAAGCAATTTTATGAGCTAGAAATGGAAAGACAAATCTGCCCATGGTTGCAATTAAATGGAAATAGATAAACTGTTTCTCCATATGGAGGATGCAAATGTGAATCCCACAGTACACATCACATACATAATGCAATGTGAAACCAGTAAGACATCTCACCTCCCAGTTTTGGATTTAAAACACAAGCTGAGACTTGGCTGGATATACTGCGTACAGTAAGTGACTTTCATTGTAAGTGGTACAATGCTTTCATCTGTAAAATGAATTTTCCAAATACCCTCTAAAGCATAAGTTGAAAATGATACATCCACTTGATGGAACTTATTTGCATACACAATTTAAAGTTGCATCGGTTACTTCTTTTTCTGGCAAAAAATCACATGACTCAAGTTGAACCAACTTATCCATCTTTTCCTGCTTTGATCTTAATTCACTCAGAGGTTCTTAAGATACTCACTGGTTTGTATTTAATTTTAATTTTGTTTGTATTTCTAACTTGTGGAAAATATTTTTTCCTCAGCTATAGAAGTTTCTCTCCTATGGATGTTAATTTTTAGTTCATAATTAAGAACAATGTATGCTGTTATTCACTTATTAAGTTATCATCAGTTGTGATCTCATGATTCGAAGCTGCACTTGGAAAGCAAAATCAGTTTTGTGTACCTGTATTACCGTCTACTAATAGATATCTAAATAATATAATATAGTGCTTAGAATTTTGATAATAGAGAAAGCATATAATTAATTTGCCTTAGGAAATAACAGATTGCAACATCCATCCTCAAATGTAGAAATGTTTCATACATTCACTGAGTAGATACTTAGTGAATGAAATATAATTCTAGCCTCTGTTCTCACTTCAATCTGTTACTCATAGTCATGTCCATTTCTGTTAATCCAGATAAGATAATAAAACAATAAATACACTTTATTTGCCGGGTGTTTAAAATTTCTTTTCTTCCCCTTTTTCTTTCATTGAAGCAAAGCCCCATTGGGTTCAACTCATAAAGGATGTGGAGACAGCCGTGGAGGACAGTCTTTATTGGGAATGTAGGGCGAGTGGCAAGCCCAAGCCCTCCTACCGATGGCTGAAAAATGGAGCAGCCTTAGTGCTAGAGGTAAGGTCACATGGATCGAAAATGGATTTAGAGGCCTGGTAAATCCACCCTTTCCTCACTTTGTGTTTAGTAGATGCTTTCTTTAGTCCCTAGTACCAAAATAAACTGTTGAGTTTACACACTTTCCTTTACTTCTAAGCAGTGGTAGAGGAGGAAAAATATCAAATCAAGTACCCAGTCTGCCAGTGAGGAGAGCTTTTCAGCATGGCATTTCACTGGGAAGAAGTCCTGGTGTGAATTTAGTCTGTAAAGTAATCTACTGTTTTTTTTGGTATTGAAATTAGAGAAGGCCTTACTTTAATCAAATTTAGGATATCATTTCCTTTTCCTGTTTACAACTTGGTGTGGCCTCTGGAGAATGAATGTATCTATTACTTGGTTACCTTGTTACATAAGTACATATTTTCTCCATCACTCTCATTCTCAAGCCATGTAATTTATGCCCTTTTTTTGTATACTAAGTCAATTATGTTCTTTCAATTTCCATACCTAACCTTTCATACTACCTAGAAACTCTGGTAAATATATGTGTTTCCCAGAAACCTTTCTAATCCACAGATTTTATAATGTTTTTAACTTGCATGATTTGAAAAAACATAGCGAAAACATTTCCAGCTGATGGGATAAAAATCAACCTCATAAAACATTTTTTAAAGTCATGGTACATTTTTAAGAAACTTTAACTGTAGGGGGAAAAGTAAAATGATTTCATATTTTACCTCTTGCTTTGTTATCTATTTTATGATATACTTTTGGACTGAAGGATGTTAATTCGTACTTCTAATGCATAGCTATTATGTAAATTAGTCTTTCACATTTAAAATAAGGAAAAGGTTAAATTTCAAGCCAGCCTGTCTAATATTCTCAGAAAAATGCAGGAAGTTTGTGTATGAGTGAAATGATAGTTCATTTTTATTCTAAAGTGATATGTTTGTTTATATGAAAGACATTTTTATTATCATCTAGGAGAGAATACAGATAGAAAATGGTGCCCTTACAATATCAAACCTAAGTGTGACTGATTCTGGCATGTTCCAATGCATAGCAGAAAACAAACATGGCCTTGTCTATTCCAGTGCTGAGCTCAAAGTTGTTGGTAAGACTGATTTTCTCTGTTCTCCTGTTAATTTTTTGTCTTCAATCCTTGATTGTTTCCAGAAGCAGTAATACTTACTTTTCACGTTAGATTCCTACATCTAATAATATCTACAGTATTATAGCATGATCATTCAGTTTCTAATCCAGGCATACCTTTTAACAGTTTCTAAGGAAAAACAGCAACTATGGCCAGAATTGAGGACCAAGGGTTAAGTAAATCTACAGTAGGAATCAAATATTGGCATAAGATATCCTTATCCACCTCCAATATTACCAACTAAGCAAAGCCTTTTAGGAGGATAAGTGATTTTGGTGTTCTCTGTTGCCGGTCCCTAATAGCAAATACCAAAATTTAAGTCAATCGTATTTGATTCAAAAAGAGTTGCCTTTGCCTTTAGTGGCTCTGTTAGAAGCATGACACATTGGACACATTGAGGCTTTCATTGTCCAAGGCTCCACTGCTTGAAATCGTAGATGATCTTCTTCTTGTACTTTAGGTATAGGAGAAAAAGAAAATTTTCTGTCATGTTTAAAACAATTGTCCAGAAGAACATTTACATTGCAAATGATTGAAAATCCAAGCAAAATGCCATGTCATAGTATAGCATAGCACAAATGAATGGAAGGAAGGGAGGAAGGGAGGAGGAGCAGGAGGGCTTGTTCATCTGTCCATGTTATTAAAATGGAGAATTTGGATTTCAGCATAATTTGGTCCAGCGTTCAACCATTATCAGGTTCTATATGATGTTTCCCAACAAATTGAATTTATTACCACAGTCATTCCGGTGGAAGAAAGACGGCTGTCTTAATTGCTCAAAGGGAAGTCAAAGTGTTGCGTGCCATTGGCCCCAGATAGCCTAATTTGGGTTAATACTTGTTTCTGAACCAATCCATATGGTCAGCAAGTGATAAGGTCCTGCATGATTTAAGTCAGTGTTTCTCAACCAGGGACAATTTTGCCCTGAGGGAAATTTAGAAATGTCTGGAGATATTTTTGGTTGGTGTGGGAGATAGAGGACCAGTATGTGGTATTCGCATCTTGTGGCTGAAGGACAGATAGGCTGCTAAATATCCTACAGTGCACAAAGTAGCTTCTCACAAAAAATAATTATCCAGCCCAAAATGTTATATGTCAAGAGTGATTGAAAAACCCTGGTTTAATGGGAAGTAGCTCTCTCATCTCTAGTGCCTGGCAGTTAGAAATGTATCATCTGTACCAGGAGGACTGATGCCTGGAGGGATGATCAACTGAAAATCTGGCTGCTGTTATCCATGACAGAGAAGTAGTATATTATGACAAAAAGAGGGAGGAGTTTGCATATAAGTCTTAACTTGAAAGACTGCAATTCTATTGTAATAAATTAACCTAATGAGCCATAGTTTATCAATCTTTAAATTGGGTGGAACCCTACTCAATGTACTGTGTGGGATTGTTGTGTATCAAAAATACGAGGTGCGTAAACAAAAGATTGTATTCAAATATAAACAAGTTTTTGTTTTAACAAAAATCACTCTTTTAGGATTTTAATTTTTAAGGCCAGCAACCTCAGGATGCCATGTTTTCTTTACCACAATCACATATATAATTACATAATATGATTCACTCTAAGATTTCCACTGATCAAATAAATAAATTATATTCACTGGGATTTGCCATAAGACACAACGTTAGCTATTTGGAAAATGGACTAGGTTTTTAACGTTTTTCACATTTACAGTAAAAGGAAGAGTGATTTTTTTAAATTAACATACCCTTTCATTCAAATGATACAATATTATGTATCTTAAATGTTCAAATGTTGTTTCAGGATTAACATCCCATGAATTATTAGTAAACGTAATTATTTTCTACACATTATTATATTTCATGCAATATTATAGCATTTAAAATAATATGTGCATAATATTATTTTTCCCCAGTTTGGAAGTTCAACCTAACAGTTTGAACATTTGATCATAGCACTTGATACATGCATATGTATGAGAATATTAATTCAATGCTTAGCCTCTGTTCTCAAAGCTTTTGCTGAGCTTTGTTGAATGCTAGGGAGTGTACCAAGTGCTATGTCCTAAAGGTTAGCAAGAGAGACAACCCTATTCCTATCTTCGTGGAGCTAACATTTAAAAACATTCTATACCAAATGTTTTCCTTTTATTTAATAAACGCATGATTGAGCTACTTTAAATCTTCACCATAAACTAAAAATTTCTGTATAAAGTAATTGTCTCATGATTTAGACTTGCTAGAAAACATAATAGCATGAATTATCCTGTGTGTGGCACACAGTAAGCCAAGTAAATCAAGCACTGACACCCTGAATGTAAAGAAAACTTTTAAAACTGTAAAAATGGGCCTTTACAATTGACAAGAAATTTTGTAAATGATCCACTTCTCCTCTCCTTTCTCGCTTTTCAGCTTCTGCTCCGGATTTTTCAAAGAATCCAATGAAGAAGTTGGTTCAGGTGCAGGTGGGCAGCCTGGTCAGCTTGGATTGTAAACCCAGAGCCTCCCCGAGGGCACGCTCTTCCTGGAAGAAGGGGGATGTGAGCGTGCAGGAGCATGCAAGGTATTCTGATGTCCAGAAAAGCGGCCATTTACTTTCCTCTCACTTTCCATGCTGATGTCAACATAGGTTTTAAATATGAAATGAAACCAAATAGCATTTCAGTAGCATGGGAGATCTTTAAGAACTAAAATAGTGGCATTTTTGTTCTTTAATACCTTTGTAAGAGTATTCAGTTTTTTGAAATCGAAACACAGAAAATATATCTAAGTTCTTCCCACGTAGAATACTTTTTTTTAACAAGAATTTTCTTCCTGAATCACTGGGAAGACTCAACCAGAATGATGAAGGAATGTCGGTCCCAGAAGCAGACCCACATCCCAGGACAAAGAAGAGAAGGATGTATAATAACAGCACATGCCAAAGAAATACAAATATTGCTGTTATCCTGCACTCAAATAATTTTGCACTACTGGTATTTAGTTTAAGCAAAGGCGTCCCTGGTTTCCTGGTTATAATTATAACATTGAGATGAAGAAGCAGGATGGGCTTAGTGAAAAGCACAGATTCTGGAGCTAGACCACCTGGTTTCAAATCTTCATTTTTGCCTTTACTTGCTCAATACTGTGACCTAATCTTCCTGTGCCTCATTCCCTTATTTGTTAGTGGGAATGATAATAGTTCACGCCTAATGTCAAGAATTGTTATGTGGATGAAGTACATAAATATTAATAAAGCACTTAGGTAGACACCTGCCAGAAAGTAAGCATAAGTATTGGTTATTACTGCTGCTTATCTATTATACATTTACTATTTATTTATTATTTATTATTACAATTTATTGAGTATTTATTGCCAGGGATTATGCTCAGAGCTTGTGATAAGCAGAGTAATTGGCCCCAAGGCATCCCTCTCCTTATCCTGGAAAACTGTTACTGTGTTATCTTACATGGCAAAAGGTCATTAAATTTGCAGGTAGAATTAAGGATGGAACTGAAGTCATATCAGTTGACTTTAAAATAAGGAGATTATCCTGGAATATCTGGGTGGGCCCAAAGTAATCACCTGAGCCCTTAGGAGAGGAAGAGGAAGGTGGAAGGATTGGTCAGAGAGCTGTGATAATCACAGAAGGGGCAGGAGAGACCTGAAGCCTGAGAAAGACCCTGATGAGTGTTGCTGGCTGTGAAGGTGGGGGAAGGAGCCAGCAGTAAAGAAAACAGGGACTTCAGTTCCATGACCACAAGAGGCTGAATTCCACCAGCAACCTGAATGAGCACAAAATGATTCCAGATTCGGAAGGAATGCAGCCCTTCTGAATCTTGATTTTAGCACAGTGAGACATATACTGGACTTCTGACCTCCAGAACTGTAAGAGAACAAATTGATGTTGTTTTAGGCCATCAGGTTTGTGGTCATTTATAACAGCAATAGGAAACTTAACGCAGAACACTACGTGAATTATCAGCTCGAAATATTTCTGCAGGTAATGAGAAAATGGAAACTTAGTGGAATTAATTTGTCTGAAGTCACATAGCCAGGATTGGGAGCCATTCTGTTTGACTCTGGGACATAATCATTAAGCTTTATCAGAACCACATTTTGTACAGGGAGCCCAGAATCTTTGAGGTGGTCTCAGCCGTTGAAGTCATAGAGTCCAAATTATTACTTTGGAAATGAAAGGAAAACGAACAAACAATAAAACCTTAGGCCAAGAAATGTGGATTTGCTTTTCTAAAATCACAGCATCAGATGGCACATGACCAGGTTGAACGGCTTTTAGATTATAGGCCCAAAGGTATATTTAGACAAGTTGGTTAGAACAGCACAATCTGTAGTTCCTCCAGTATTTAACCAAAGATACCTTCATTAAAAGGCAGACACAGCAGGATGACAAGATAAAATTGTGAACTGAGTGGTTTGACACAATCCAGCCAAATGCTAGGCTGCACAGAATAGATTTCTGGAACAGGAGGTTAATTAGTGATTTGCAGTTTGATTTTGTAAGCCGGTTTAAACAACTACGGGCTTGTGGCACAAACTAGTTAATATTGGCTATGCTGGAAGTTAACTCTTCATATGGAACTGCTGACATTTTTGTTTTCAAAATTTTTTTAATTGATTCAATAATATACATGAATTAAATAGAGATTATTTCCCGTGGACATCAATGCTTTGTACAATACTAAATCAACTTGTCGCACAGTAGCAAATATAGTAGGTAGAGGCTTTTAATCTTAATTTTTAAAGGGGATAAAAGGATTAAGAAATTTAGCTA
Source organism: Papio anubis (assembly GCF_008728515.1). Taxonomy (NCBI): domain Eukaryota; kingdom Metazoa; phylum Chordata; class Mammalia; order Primates; family Cercopithecidae; genus Papio; species Papio anubis. The sequence goes on from NC_044977.1 coordinate 65,741,540, forward strand.
GCGATACACAAGGAGAGATTTATATCCACATTGTATAGTGATGGTGCTGGTAAAAATGTATAAGTTCCAGGATCTAACCTGGAATTTCTGATTTAGCCACTTAATACTTTAACCTATACTTAATACAAGTACAGATTTGTGGCACAAGCTATTTAATTTTGACTATGCTGGAAGTTAACTCTTCCTTTATAACTGCTGACATTTTTGTGTTCAAAGATTTTTGAACACAATTTAGTGTCATTAGATCAGCTATGTAATACCTCTGAACCTTCGTTTCCTCTTCCATAATATAGAGATAATATATCCTTCCTTACATAGTCACCATAAAATCAGTATTTAGCCTGATATTTGTACATATACATATACTGATCTCTAAGAATGAGATCATGTTGTAAGTAAAATTTTGAAAGTTAAAGTGGCTGAAAAAGAATTTTTTTGTTTGTTGGTTGGCTGTTCATTGGTTGGTTGGTCACTGTGAAGGCTGACAATCAAGGCTACCTGGACTCTCCATTCAAAAGGAATGCAGGCCCTGCTGTTTTGCTGTCCCATCACTCTCAACTCGTGAAACAAAACCACTGTTTTAACGCCAGCCTCCCAGTGACATCCCAGGCAACATCAAGGAGGAAGGAAGAAGTAAGAATGCACTTCCTTCTGTTTAAGAGTGTTCCCAGAAGTCCTATACAACACTCTTCCTTAGACCATACTAATCAGAAATTCATTCCCTGGCCACATTTAACTGCAAGAGAAACTGGGAAATGCAGGTGGTTTGTTTTTGTTTTTGTTATTTTTTTTTTTCTGGATGGGAATGCACCCAATAAAAAAATTGAAAGTGTGTTTTTAAGGAGAGAAAGGAAAATAATTGCTAACCCAGCAGTGTCTCATGGTAATAATAGTTAGTTCTCTGTCCCTTTCAAGCCTCCTGACACTCTGCTTTCTATGATATATTTCTAATATCTCCCCTACAGATCATAAGCTTTCATATAGGAAGATATCTGTAAAAAAGAGGGAACATATTTAAAAGAGGGTCCATAGTGTTCCAATCCTCCTTAGATCTGTGGTTTGAATTTTGTATTTATCATTTTGAACAGCAAAAATCACTGATGAGCCAGGGCCTTGATGCTTAGGGAGAAGCCTGCTAGAAGCAATTATGGAACAAGTTGCGGACTTGAACCTCCTCCAAGTCCATGGGAAATCAGAGTGGCCACAGCCATCACTTGGCAATGAAAGCCCCGGATCTTTCCCTCTTGACTTGATCTGCAGGCTTCAGCCAAATCAGAAAAACATGTTAAATGGTAGATTTATTGTGGTTGTTAGATCATGGACTGTTACAACTTTTAAAATGCGGATTCAATCTTATTTGAAGGAGAAATGAAGTCATTGGTGCATTCAAGAATATAAGACAATTTTGGGGGGGGGGATATTTGTGACAAAATTTGAAATGTATTTGATTTTTAGTTTTTTTAAGAGGCTAATTTGGACTTGTCGGTGAATAAGAAACTTACGATAAAGGTGAAAGCTTTCTCTAGCCTAATCTAAAGGCCATTGGCAGCAAATACATTTTGATTAAGGTAATATTCTGTATATGTGTCATTCAAGGTCTAAATCAGAAAACAAACAAAGGATTAATACTTTTCTTAAGCACTGAATAAACTGAGGCTGGGTATAGTGGCTCATGCCTGTAACCCCAGCACTTTGGGAGGCCAAGGCGGGCAGATCACCTGAGGTCTGGAGTTCGAGACCAGCCCAACCAACATGGAGAAACCCTGCCTCTACTAAAAATACAAAATTAGCTGGACGTGATGTCACATGCCTATAATCCCAGCTACTTGGGAGGCTTGAACCTGGGAGGCAGAGGTTACGTTGAGCCAAGATCGCGCCACTGCACTCCAGCTGGGCAACAAGAGGGAAACTCCTCCTTCCAAAAAAAAAAAAGGATTGGATAAACTGATAAATGTGCCTTCTATGTAAATCATATAATAATATGTTTGAATAATCGACCAGGCGCGGTGGCTTGTGCCGTTAATCCCAGCGCTTTGGGAGGCCGAGGCGGGTGGATCACGAGGGTCAGGAGTTGAAGACCATTCTGGCTAACACAGTGAAACCGCACCTCTACTAAGAAATACAAAAAAAATTAGCTGGACATGGTGGCGGGCGCCTGTAGTCCCACCTACTCAGGATGCTGAGGCAGGAGAATGATGTGAACCTGGGAGGCAGACCTTGCAGTGAGCCGAGACTCCAGTCTGGGCAACAGAGTGACACTCCGTCTCAAAATATCAGCACAATAACAGCTTTGCAATTATGAATCAGCGGTGATAATGTGGATCTAAGTCAGTGAGACACCTAAATTACAGAATTGCTTTGAAGAAATGAAAGTTGTTTCTTTCAAGTATGGAGAGCATTTCAAGCTAGAGTAGTAAATGTATTACTGCCCAACAGTGGTCTTCAAAAAGCTGCTCTGAGTAGATAACAAAGGCTTATCCTGCAAAAAGTGATTCCTGGGCTCTCACAGGTAAGTTCACATTTGAAAATACCTTGAGTACCTACTATATGCTAGACACTAAGTATTTGTTATTTATCAGATACGTCTATGCCATTGTTTTTAGCTTTTCAGGGCACACAGACAGATAACAGGACAGGTACAATAAAACTCAGTTGGCAAAGTACAGGGTGTTCAGGGATCACCTGGGAAGGCTCTATTTCCAAATTAGGGATCAGGGCAAGCTCCCTGGAGAAGGTGATGTCTGCAGCAGGACTTGAAAGATGATCGGGGTTTTTGTTGGAGAAAAGTGTTCCAGGCAGAAGGGACAGCATGTGCAAAGGTACAGAGGCCAGTCATGGTTTGGGTACTATCTTAGTTCATTTGGGCTGCTATAACAAAATACTAGATTGAGTAATTTATAAATAATGGAAGTTTATTGCTTACAGTTCTGGAGGCTGGGAAGTCTAAGAACAAGGCACCAGTCTGGTGAGGGCTCACTCTCTGCTGCATAGATGGGGCCCTGTTGCTGCATCCTCATATGGTAGAAGGGGCAAGGCAGCTCCATTCAACCTCTTTTGCAAGGGTACTGACCTTATGCCCCTATGTCTTAATCACTTCCCAAAGCCCCCCCTTCTTAATACCATCGCAATGAGCATGAGGTTTCACCATGGATTTTGGAGGGACATATTCAGATCATAGCAGGTACTTGATTAACTGATTTTTCAGTGGACCTCCATTTTAAGGTGCCATGACAGAGAGTAGGCAGAGAGAATTGGGCAGTAGAGGTAAGCAGGGGTCTTACTGTCAATGACAGTGTACCCGAATTAGGGAGTTTGGGGTCTATTCCATAAGCAGTGGGAAGCAACAAAATAAAATCAAAGGAGAAGACATACAGGATTAAATTTCTGTTTAAAAAAGAGGACCAGCAGGGTGTGGTGGCTCACGCTTGTAATCGCAGCACTTTGGGAGGCCAAGGCAAGTGGATCACTTGAGGCCAGGAGTTTGAAATCAGCCTGGCCAACATGGTGAAACCCATCTCTACTAGAAACACAAAAATTAGCTGGGCATGGTGGCACATTTCTGTCATCACAGTTACTGGAGAGACTGAGGCATGAGAATTGCTTGAACCCAGGAGGTGGAGGTTGCAGTGAACCGAGACCTTGCCACTGCACTCCAGCCTGGGCAACAGAGCGAGAACTTGTCTCAAAACAAAAAAAAAAAAAAAAAAAAAAAAAAAAACACTGGTACCAGCAGATGGGTTAAAGTGGTACCAAGACTGAAGGCAAGATTCCTCATTAGCAGCAATCCACCAATCTGAGCAAAACAGTATTACAGCCTGAACTAAGAAATGACAGTGGAAATGAAGGGAAGCCTTGAGGAGTTTGAGAAAATGTTCCATCAACAAGACCTGTTGATTAGAGGCATGATTTGAAGAGAAGACGGGAGTCAAGGATAAATCCTAGATTTCCGGGTTAGGAATCAGGGAGCATGGGAGACCCATTCAGTGTGACAGGGAATCTTATAGAAATGGCGGAAATGAGGGCAAATAGGATAAGTTCAGTTTGAGATTGGTTGAGTTTGAAGTACCTACTGAAAAACCAACTGGATATATCTGTGCATACAAAGGTTGACTGAATCTGGAACTTAGGAGAAAGACTCAGGTTATAGAATAGCAATTTATGTGTCGTGAACTTGGAGATGGTAGCTGAGCCATTGTAGTGGATACAATTTTCTAGGAAGGGTAGATGTCATTAAATGGTAGATACTGTACAGCCTGCCTCTGAAACTCTTGTACATGCAAGTTATGAGTAAAGAGAACTGTGTTACGGTCTCAGTTAGTGATTTAGTGATTGATTTATTAAGTAAGTGTCAAGTCACCTGGTGCTCGACTATTCTAAACTTCATAATTACTGGCATTCAGTATTGAGTAAAGGTTTTTCTTTTTCTTATTTTGGCTTTTTTTGTTTGTTTTATATTGGTATTATCCAATCCAATATTGGGTAAAGTTATTCTGCTTTTTTTCTCCCTGCAGCAAGAAACATTTTTGAATAAACAAAAATTTCCTGCCCTTTTCCAATATTCAATAGTATTTCACCAGGTGTCAATGTTTTTTGCTGTTTCATTCATTCATTCACTTAAATCCACCTATTTCCAAAAAAGACAAATCAAAACTGTATGTTTTGTCTCTTTTAAGGAAACTAACATTGAAAAAGACCCTTGAGAATGTGAACAGGCATGGTTTGTGAGAAAGAGCCAGTTGGCCTATTTTAAAAATTGTTTAACTTATCTCTATCACTTAGTGGTATTTAAAACATAGTAGCTAATTAGTTTTTTAAATGGAGTCCTTCATTTGAATGCTATTGCTTATAATAGTAAATATTTTATTGCAATAACCTCAGTCAGAAGAAAGTAAAAGAATGGCTCATTGCTTCTAATTAATACATTAAAATCATTTCAGATGTTTTATGCAACATTTAATGCTATCAAAAATTAAATGCCTTTTAGAGAAAGAGTAAAGTTTTTTTTTTTTTTTTTTCCAAATTTGAATAACTATAATCTGGGCAATGTTTTTCAAAGGTATTACCCAATCTTATTATTTCCTGCACATAGATAAAAGCTGGCATTAAAATGCAATAAGCATTATATGCTCTATTATTCAATTTATGTCACATTTTTGACAAAGGAGCAGTTTTAGGGGAAAAAATAGTGATCACTGCTTGCCAGAGGCTGGGAGTGGGTATAGAAGTTGACTCTTGGGGACATAGAAGGATTTTTGGGGTGAGGGACCTGCTGTAGCTCATGATTGTGAGAGATGACGTGACTGCATTCATCTGTTAAAATGCACAGAACTGTGCATCTGAAAAAGGTGTTTCCGAGACCAGCTTGGTCGGGGAGACACTTACCCAGCAGCACTAGAGGAATTAAAGACACACACACAGAAATATAGAGGTGTGAAGTGGGAAATATCAGGGGTCTCACAGCCTTCAGAGCTGAGAGCCCCGAACAGAGATTTACCAATGTGTTTATTAACAGCAAACCAGTCATTAGCATTGTTTCTGTAGATATATGATTAACTAAAAGTATCCCTTATGGGAAAAGAAGGGATGGGCGGAATTAAAGGAATGGGTTGGGCTAGTTAACTGCAGCAGGAGCATGTCCCTAAGGCACAGATCACTCATGCTATTGTTTGTGGCTTAAGAATGCCTTTAAGTGGTTTTTCCCCCTGGGCAGGCCAGGTGTTCCTCGCCCTCATACCCTTAAACCCACAACCTTCCACCTTGGGCGTTAGGGCCATTATGAACATGTTACAGTGCTGCAGAGATTTTGTTTATGGCCCGTTTTGGGGCCAGTTTATGGCCGGATTTCAGGGAGCCTGCTCCCAACAAGACGTATCATACTGTATTTAAATTATGCCTTAATTGTAAAAGCTATATGCAATTTTACATTCATCTCCACCCTAATCAAGTAGTTTCATATAGGAGTTTAAAAGCTCAAGAAATGCTCTTAACTGGTCACCTTTGCCATTTATGAAATACTGAGTCATGTGATGATGGTATTTACAAGCAGAATCTAAACTTTTGCAAACAACCAGGATGATTCTTTCAGAGCCAAGACCTCTTAGCATTTCTGTCATTGCCACTCCTAGTGGCCACAGCCTCACTTTGATAAAGATGTGTCTAGAAACGCTGTCACTATCCAACAGATCTGTTTTAGGTGGCACTTCCCCTTGGCTCAAGCTTTTAAATGAAGAACAGGGATTCCTTTGCCAAAGGAATGTGTCTGTCTCCATCTCTTCCCCCTTCCCTTACACTACCTGGCTCCTCTCCTCACAGTGTAGTCCACTTTTCTTCATACTGTTGAAAATGCTGCTCCCATCTCTGTCAGCCTTCCACTGTCCCCTTCATCCAAAAAGCCTGACTTTATTTTAATCTTCCCCTTCACCCGTGGTCTACCCATCAAAACAGTTGTTCCCTCACAACTGCCAGGTAGGTGTGCAAGCTCAGTGAGTTTCAGTGAATCTACCCTCAGATACAGAGCTGAGATCTCAGTGAGTCTTTGGCTCCTGTATCTTACTTTAATCTCTAAGTGTTGAATCTTGAAGCACAGGGAGAATTTTATTTCATATGTGGATGCCATCACTTTTAACAACCAGATAGATTGATGTCCCCGCCTCCTGCCTGGAAGGAAGGTACTCCATGTCGTTTACTAATTTATCATATTGTTATTTTTCACTGGGTATTATGTCCATCTCTGGGAATACATAGATGAATAAGAGACATCAAGGAGCCATCAAAAAGCCCACAGTCTATTGAGAATGTGGATAACTAAACTATCAGTTACAGTGGAATAGACTATATGATTAAGGTGACCATGGAAGTTATTCTACAAACTGGGACATTTTAGAAGGGAAAGGGGGCACTGTTAGTAATTACCTCCAAGACAACACGTGTAAACTAGGACTGGCTGAGCATACTGGACATTGCCATCCTGCCTTTAGTGAAGGTGTTTATAGAGACTGTTGCCAACTGGTCTTTTAAACCAGTAAGAATCACAGAGAAGAGATGCTGTCAGCCCTGGGAAGCAGAAGAGCAGCTCCATGAGTGCAGACATCTCAAAGGAAGGGATGTAAAATGCAGCAAAGCAAAAGAGTGGGGAACATGCTGTCCAAACAGAAAGGACTGCACAGGCAAGAAGCAAAACTGGGTATTTATTCCTTTATTCCAGTTGTGTCAGTGGCAAAGTTCACATATGATCATGAAAATAAGAAAGCCCGGCTTGAGTTCTTCCACAGATAGAAAACCATTCCTCTTCTTCAAAGGAGGTGAACATTGGAGGCAGATCTCTTCTCTTAAAGGGATGATTGAGATATCTGGGTAAATAAGCAAGAGTTCTAGAGAGTAGAGAGCAGCTGCCTTCCTGACCTGGCTTCCCCAACCCATACCTCCATTTCTCATATGCTTTCAGCTGGAAAAAGAAAAAGAATGAGGTCCTTTGCCAATAACTCCCATACTCTATGAGAAGATTAAGCTGATTTCAGAGCAAAGATAATCAGGAGATGAGTCAATGAAATCCCAGAGTTTGGGTTAGGGATGGGGCTCATGGTGTGATAAGCACCTCCTCTCTCCAATACCCTACCCTCCACCACCAGCACATACCTACAGATCTTCCCCTATAACCACCAGACAGCTTCCGTTTCTGTGTGGGTATTTGTATCATTATTTACATGAATTATTTATGCCTAATTGGCATGCAGTATACGAATTGCTGTGTGCATTATTCACTGTGTCAGATGAAGTTAAATGTATGTTTTATTTGCTCCTTTAATTTTAGCATATGGAAAGGGCAAAGCATGGAAGTCAGAAAGATGTGGGTCAGATCTTGGCTGTGTCACTTGCCACCTATGGGGTGTTAGACAAGTTACATAATTCCTGAGCCTTGGCTTCCTTACTGGAAAATGAGGCCAGGAATCCTTAAACAGAGTTAGTCAGCCTCGTAGGTGGCATTTGTGTGGCACACGCTCTTAGTGAGGGATGAGTTAAAGAAATTGGTTTCCCTGATAGGCATAGAAACCCAAAGTTTCCTGTGGACAAATTATTTCCAACTTTGTCCCTGCCTCATTTCTCTCACATTCTGGGGGACCCCCCTTTTAAAATCTCAGTGGATTGCAAAGATTGAAACAATGTGTGTAAATTATCTGTTAAAATGACTTCTCTGTAGATGCTCAGAAAAAGGTTTCTGATGCTGTTAATATAACTTTCATGTATTTATCTACTTATGTATTTACTTACTTAATTGTAGGTTCAGAGGGCAAATGTGCAGGTTTTTTACAAGGGCACAGTGTGTAGTGCTGGGGTTTGGGCCTCTATTGAACGCATCACCCAGATATAGTGAACGTGCCCTATGAAAGCATGGTTTTTCAATCCTGGTGTCCCTGCTTTCCTCCCCACTTCTGGAGTTCCCAAGATCTGTTGTTTCCATATTTATGTCGGTGTGTACCCACTGTTTAGCTCCCACTTTATAAGGGCGAACGTGTGGTTTTTGATTTTGCGTTTCTATGTTAATTTACTTACAATAATGGCCTCCATCTGCATCCTTGTGGCTGCAAATGACATGATTTCATTCTGTTTTATGACTGCATAATATTCCATTCTTCATATGTACCGTATTTTCTTTATCCAGTACACTGTTCATGGGCAACTAGGTTGATTCCATGACTTTACTCTTGGGAATAGTGCTGTGATAAACATAGGAGTACAGGTGGTTTTTATTAGAATGATTTATTTTCCATTGGGTAGATACCCAGTAGTGGGATTGCTGAGTTGGATGGTAGTTATGTTGTTAGTTCTTTGAAAATTCTCCATGCCGTTTTCCATAAGAATTGAACTAATTTACATTCCCACTAACGGAATATATGTTCCCTTTTCTGTGTACCCTCGCCAACGTCTGCTATGTCTTGACTTTCTAATATAGCCATTCTGACTGGTGTGAGATGGTATCTCATTGTGGTTTTAATTTGAATTTCTCTGAGAATTAGTGATGTTGAGCATTTTTTCATGTTTGTTTGCTGCTTGTATGTCTTCTTTATTATTTCTTAACTGTTTTCATCATGTTACTCAGATGCCTTAAGAGTAATAAGTCTGAGCTGAAAAGAAAGGTAAGTACAGACCTTTCTTTTTTAGAACAATCAACTGAATTCCACATTATTTAAACCTTCTTAAGTAAATTCCACCCAAATATTATTTTAAACAGATTGCTGACACATGGTCTGTAGAATCATGTCAACTAAATTTTGCAGATAACCCTGCAGTTCTTAGATCCGTATTTCAAATTTGCTCTTTATGGATTATAGAAGTTAAGGCCACCTTAAAATCTATTTTGTCAGTGTTGTGATTTTGATAGGGGAATGTAGGTTAATGAATCTGAATGTGCTGGGGATTTGAATCTACTTCAAGCCAGTTCATTGTTAGAACTGGATAAATAATTCATATCCTTGCTCAATATAAATGTTTTATTTACAGGAAGTAACTACCTATACCGTATTCTTTTGGTCATACAGCATTTCTCACTCAGGCCCAAGAATCCGACATGCATTTAACCATAGACCAGTCTCTGTTCTGTTTCCCTGCTCTCACTTGAAATTCAAAGAAAAAAATATTAACACAATCATAGAAACGCCCGATATCATTACATGGTACTTTTGCATTTTTTCTTTTAATATTTTTAAGATGGGGGAAAAAGGAGCTTTCTCTAGAAGTGAGAATATTGACTGTTTTAACAAAAATCAAGATGCAGTACAAGAGTTCATATATCATTACCTTTTGAATAATACTGAAAAGAAAGGAGAAGAGAAAGAAGCAGAATTTTCCTTGCATTCTGTATTTGTAGTCTTGCAGTTTTCTCTGGCTGGAATATCTTTTCCTCTCAACCTAGAAAACCCTTACGTATCAGTGAAGGTCCAGCTTTATTGTTACTTGCTATGAGAAGCCTTTCTGGAGCTGAATAGGCAAGATAATTGCTCTTTCTTCTGTTTTACCCTTTTGGTTTCTTTATATATTCAGTAGTATCACTTAACACAGTGTATTATGTCTGTTTGTGTAGAAGACCATCTCACCTGTATTCTTGCAAAGCCTTCACCTTATCCCTCTTTGTACCCTCAGCCTCTGCTCTGTACATCTTTGTTCATTTCAACTTCCATTTATTCATCAAATATTTATTGAACATCTTCTGTTCCCATTAACTTTTGCTGCATAACAAATCACTCTAAAACTTTTTTTTTTTTTTTTTTTTTTTTGAGAGACAGGGTCTCACTGTGTCATCCAGACTGGAGTACAATGGCATGCATGATCATAACTCATTGCAGCCTCCAACCCCTGGGCTCACGTGTGTCTCCTGCCTCAGCCTCCAGAGTGACTGGGACTACAGGCATGCGCCACCACACCTTGCTAATTTTATATATATATATATATTTTAGAGATGGGGTCTCAGTGTGTTACCCAGGCTAGTCTTAAACTCCTGGCCCCAAGCAATCCTCCTACTTCTGCCTCCTAAAGTTCTAAGATTACAGGCATGAGCACCATGTGCCCTGCTAAAACATTGTAATGGTGTAAAGCAACAATCATTTTATCATCTCTCAAAGTTTCCATGGGTCAGACATTCCGGCAGAGATTGGTTGACAAGGCAGTATTTGCTCGGTGTGTCTCTTGTGGCTGCAGTGGGATAGGGGCTGGAGACAGCAGCTGGAAGATAGGTGTACATTATACTCTCTCCTCTCATGAAGCTCAAGGCCTCTGCTTGTGGTCTCTCCACATGGGCGAGTATGGGCTTCCTATGCTATCATGACCTCAGCGAGAGTCATAATGCCTACCTAGGGCAGCTAAAGGCATTAAGAGTGAATGTTCAAGCTAGCAAGGTGGAAGCTGAATTGCCTAGGCTCTGAAGACACCATCACTCTCCCTGCATTCCACTGGTGACCAGTGAGTCACAAGCTATCCAAATTCAAAGGGAGAGAAGTTAGACTTTACTTTTTTCCCCCTGATTTTATTAAGGTAAACTTGACAAGTAAAAATTACATATATTTAAGGAGCACGAGGTAATATTTTGATATATGTATACACTGTGAAGTCAGTACCACAATCAAGCTAATTAACATATCATATCTATCACCCCACATAGTTACCATTTGTGTGTGTGTGTGTGTGTGTGTTGAGAATACTTAAGATCAGCACTCTTAGCAATTTCAAGCACATAATACAGTGCAATTAACTATAATTCCCATGCTGTATACTAGAGCTCCAGAGCTTACTCAGTCTGCATAATGGAACCTTTGTCCTTTGACCAGCATTTCTCCATCTCCCCCGTCCTCCAGCTCCAGGGAATCACCATTCTACTTTTTTTTTTTCAACTGTAAAACATTCTACATAAAAGTGAGATCATACAGTATTTTCCTTTCTATGTCTGGTTTACTTCATTTCACATAATGTCCTCTAGGTTCATCCATGTTGTGACAAATAGCAGAATCTCCTTCTTTTGTAAGGCTGAATAATATTCTGTTTACATATGTACCACATTTTCTTTAGTCATCCATCAGTGAGCCTTTTTATGGGAGAGTGGCAAGGATTTAGTGGGGCAAGAGGGTTGAGAAATACTGTGTTCACCTTTTGGAAATGCAATCTGGAACACCTACCACGTGCCCTGCCATGTGTAAGACTCTGAAGATACCACAGTGAATTAAGACGGACATGGTCTCTTCTTCATGGAGCTTGCATAAGGAACAGAAAGAATATAAATAAGTGGAAAAGATAATTTTTTTTTAAGCCATAAAGAAAAAGAAAGTATCATTATGTGGTACATTTCAAGAAAGGCCTTGTGAGGTGGGCTCAGTGGCTTACACCTATAATCCTAGCACTTTGGGAGACCAAGGCAGGAGGATCATTTGAGGCCAGGAGTTCAAGGCCAGCTTGGGCAACAGAGTGACACTCATTTTGCAAAAAGTGTAAAAAATTACCCAGGCATGGTGGTGCACACTGGTAGTTTCAGCTATTTAGGAGGCTGAGGCAGAAGGATGGCTTGAACCCATGAATTGGAGGTTGCAGTGAGCTGTGATCATGCTGCTGTACTCCAACCTGGATGACAGAACGAGATGGAGATTTGATTTAGGGTCACAGTAGTGGAAACTGAGAAAAAAAGACTGTGTATTCTTGAGGTAGATCTGGGTGAATTTGTACTTATGACATAATATTTCCTACATAATGATCACATTTTATGTTTGTTGTACATGAATTATACAGCTCCCAACTTGACCTTTAGACTGTGTCTAAAGGATTAGGAATAATTCTTACTCATACTTGTATTTTCCAAAACACTGACTGCATTTTAAGTACTCCACGAATATTTGTTAAAGTGCATGTCACTCTTTCTTGGACAGCTTCCCATGTCTTAAAAGTACTTATCATTTTCCAATTTAATTTATTGCAACTATTTCTTAGAAATGTAAAACATTGATTTTTTTATAGATTTCTACTTGAGGCTTTCTATTAAAAAATACGGAGTGTGCTATATTTTAGTATGTTCTTCCTCCTCCCTGAAGCCCTTCATGGAAACAGGTGAGTGGATGCATGGATGATTGATGGATGGTTGGATGGATGGATGGATGTCAAATGAGATGTCCAGTGAAGCACCGTTTCCCTTACACTTCTGTGAAAGAGAAATGAAAATGCAGATTGGTAATGATGATTTCTGCCTCCTGTGTTCTGATCCCTGGAGAGGACTTACTCATAATTTATGATCTGTTATACAAAGTCTGTAGAGTTGTTACACTGAGGTGAATTTCTCTGCCTCTCTCAGAACAATTCATTCTTTACTTTGACCCATTTTCCACTTAGTGATCTTATTTGTGTATTTTACAATTGTGTCTTAATGCAGATTTCATTGCTAGAGTAGTATTTATGGGAAGATGAGAGTATCTGAACCTTTTTGAGTCTGAAATTCTAAAAAATATATATAATTGAGGTGGAATATATAAATATCCTGTTTTGGAAAAGAAGAGATTATTTTCTAACCTTTTACATTCAAATACTAAAAAAAGAAACACCTTTAGCTTAAAGATTATTTTAAACACATTTTTTCCTAGTATTTATGAATTTACTTGAGAAAACAATAGTATTTCAAAGTTGAGTAGAATCTTGTTTTTTTAGTTTAGATAATTTTATAAACTTATACTTTATTGAATTTTTTATTTCTTTATTACTCTAGCCTACTTTTAATAACTTTATATCTTCTGATCTATTTCATTTATTTATATCATGTCATATTTCACAAAGAATTTGAGACAGTTTATCAAGTAATACACAAAGTGAACGCTGAGGAGAAAAAATATGCCAGTGTTCCAGTTGCCTAGAATGTAAGTTTCTTAAGAACAGCATAAATCCTCACCGGGGAATCTTTACTGCTTATGACAGAGCCAGGTCTGTGTTGTAAATTTAATAAATATTTGTGGAATGAATGTATGAAGTTAGTTTACAAAATATATACCAACTTAGTTGAGATCCACAATTTTCGCTGAGAGCTTTGTGGTAACAAATGAACAGAGAAAAATACTGTTAATTAACAATCCACAGCATCTGTAAGATGAAATAAAACCATTTGATAAGGAGATACACAACTCTTCCTGGCCAAGAAATGTTATGTGTGTGTGTCCAAATCCAGTGGATGCCCACAGAGAGAACACTGAGTAATGCAGTACTTATACTCCTCGTACTTAAAGTAAAATACAATCAATTTTAAAAGTTAATTCTTTTACTGTTCACAACTTAAGGGTAACTTTGAATATTAACACTCAAGACTCTTGAGGAATACATAGGCCACATTTCTTTTAGCTGACTTTCCATGAATATTATTTCTCACCATATGTCATTATTTCTCACGTATGTTTGTAGATGTTTGGAGTAGATGTTATTTCAAGGTTATGCTCAGGATCAAGAACCTGAGACACAGAGAAGGTGCTGCAGTGCAAATGAAGAGTCAGATACTTAAATGAGTCCATTGAACTAGCACTAAAGTTTTGTTACCTTATGAAAGGTGTGTTGGCCCACCAGAACCTGCACTTGACTAGTTGGTGATAAACTGTCTGTTTGGAGGAGGGACAAGAATGTTCAGGTTGTCAGGACTGAGATGTTACTGGGAAAGCAAATTGAAGCCCTCTCTATTGCATGAACAAATGTGTGACTCAAGACCCAGGTTCTTCAGCAACATTATCGTTTTGTTGTACTGCTAATTTGTAAGGAACCCATCATCAAATGTACACAGTCATCATAAAAGGAAACGTCAATGAAGCACTTCTAGAAAGGCTAGCACTGAAGCCGCTAAGACAAAGAGGTTGCAACCCTACTTCTGTGTCATTGGATGAATCGAATTGCTAGCAGAGGTTCTTAACCTGAGGCCATGTATCTTAGATGATCTGATCTCCTCCTCAGTTGTGTGAAAACTGTTATTGTTTTGTTTTGTTTTGTTTTTGTGTATGTGTATACATATGTTCTATAGAGAGGTTTCCCAGATTTTCAAGTACTCAAAGAACCATGTGTCCTAGAAAGGTTAAAAACACTGTGTAATGGCCGGGTGCGGTGGCTCACGCCTGTAATCCCAGCACTTTGGGAGGCCGAGGCGGGCGATCACGAGGTCAGGAGATCGACCTCACACAGTGAAACCCCGTCCGTACTAAAAATACAAAAAAGATTAGGCGGGTGCGGTGTCGGGCTCCTGTAGTCCCAGCTACTCAGGAGACTGAGGCAGGAGAATGGCGTGAACCCAGGAGGCGGAGCTTGAGGTGAGCCAAGATTGCACCACTGCACTCTAGCCTGGGGGACAGAGCGAGACTCCGTCTCAAAAAAAAAAAAAAAACCACTGTGTAAGGTTGTAAATGAACCACTTAAATATTGATGGATATTAATAAAAGCGGATGACTTTGGAATTGGGATAAAAGGGCAAAACTATTATATCTTGCAAGAACTCAACAGCAGGGCAGGGTGTTAGTTGGACCACTCTTGATCTGTGATAAAACCTTGTCCTCTCTACATAGAAGATTATTTCTGAACTCTGCATATTTGTTGAGACAACAAATATTTATCGAAAAAAACTACTATGTACAAAGCACCAACATTTCATAATTTGTATCCTTTAAGGGTTTGTGAACTCTAGCTGAGAATTAAGGATATTACAAACAGTTATTAGCTAAGATCCACAACCTAACTTAAGAATGTATAGGAAACTGGCTCCAGAAATCTTAGCAGCAAGCATTGTACCATCATGTTGGGGCAAGTGCTGGGCTGAGTGAACTAATGATTATTTTTGTCTTTTTGTTGTAAATCAGAGTCTGAAGAGGGAGAGTCTAGTGGACATAGCTTAGAACATTTTCTCTCAAAGTGCAGTCCCTATATCAGCAGCACCAGTATCACCTGACAATGTGTTAAAAATGCAAATCCTTATGCCCCATCCCAGACCTAATCTGATGGTGGGCCCGCTAGATAACTGGTACACAGTAAAGTTTGAAAAATACTGACTTATATGTCTAGCCCATGGCTAGGACAGGACAAAGCACCATGATTCATAGCCCTACCAAGACTGCATTCAATAGGGGCAGAGAATTCCTCGAGGAAAATCAATGTTAGTTGCCAAAGAATGAGGAATCCATTCTGGACAGCCAAATAATATTCAGCACCCTCTACATACCTTGAGATGATGAAATTCCCCTTATGCACAAAATGCAGGTATCTTGCACTTTGACATTAGTGTGGAATGACTTCCATTCCAGGACTTCTAAGTCTCTAAGTAGAAGGACAATCATTAGAGGAACATTTGGATCTTTCTGTAATGACTCCCCAGAGAAAGTGTCTGTCTCCTAAATTTCTGTAGAAGACCCTGACACTCTAGCTCAACTTTTCCCCTTATTTCTCTATGGTGTTTGCTGCACATAGAGAGTGGATGTATTTTGCTGTTCTCTTTACCATGCAATAATGGTGCTTGCCCTTACGGGGAGGGCCTGAGGTTGTCTGCCTGTGCCTGGAAGGTTAAGCCTGCCTAATTCTGGAGTGAAATAGGTTAAGCTTGCCTAATTCTGGAGTGAAATATCAGGAAACCATTGTTGCTCATCTAAGCAGTTTTGTATCAGCTTTATCTGTAGTACAACTAATAAAGCCGACATTTTTATTTTCCCTGATTAGACTCATATCTCTCTCTCTGAGGTGTAGAAGAATAGTGCCAAGTATGAGGGGCCTTTGAACCTTAATAGTTATCCCCTTTGAAATTTTCTTTTAATACATAAGACATCAAATAATCATTTGTCTCATTTGTCTGTTTTCCTTTGTTTGTGTTATTACTTCGTGCATCTGAGTATTTCTAATTTTTCCAAAGACTCCTTTGAATAAGAATGCAAATGTTTCAGATGGGAGTATTGCCCGGGCCTTATGAATTACTTAGATGATAGTTGTATATAATCATTTAGACTGGAAATCCCCTTATAGGGGTTTTTTTCTTCTATAGGTTTGAGTCCATTTTAGTAGGAAAAACTATTCAGTCATTGTCATAAAAGTGATTTTAGCTCTAAATATACTTGTCATGTTAATATGCATTTAGAAACATTTTGTTTGTTTGTTTTTGTTTTTGAGATGGAGTCTGGCTCTGTCGCCCAGGCTGGAGTGCAGTGGCCAGATCTCAGCTCACTGCAAGCTCCTCCTCCCGGGTTTATGCCATTCTTCTGCCTCAGCCTCCCGAGTAGCTGGGACTACAGGCGCCCGTCACCTCGCCTGGCTAGTTTTTTGTATTTTTTTTAGTAGAGACGGGGTTTCACCGTGTTAGCCAGGATGGTCTCGATCTCCTGACCTCGTGATCCGCCCGTCTCGGCCTCCCAAAGTGCTGGGATTACAGGCTTGAGCCACTGCGCCCGGCCAGAAACATTTTATAAAAGTGAAAATGTTCCTTTATTATTGACTTTCCACTTTTGAATATGTGGACCTGTTAAATGATATGAATTCATTATCTTTCTCTAGGTTCTAGAGTGGAGCCAAGGTTCATCTTCTCTAGGTGTCTGTTCCATAGAATGTGTGTGTTCAACAAAATCACAGAGCTGCTTGTTATTAGCCTGGTACTTACTCAAAGTTAGGATAATTAACTGCTGATCTCCTCTGTTCTGCTACTCCTTTCCTCGGAAATTTCCTAACCAATAAATCACTAGACTAACACTGTTGAATTTATAACACGAAAGCCCAAAATAGGATAGGTAGAAGAATAAAAACGCTAATACTATTTTCCTAAATACTGTTTGCAGGTTATCTTTGAACTCAAGGGGGAGTAGTTATTTCACCAATAATGTGGGGGTGAGAGCAGTTGTAAATGAGAACATACACAGTTGTAAATGAGAACATATACTATATGCTCTTTTTCTCTCATGTTTATTTTCTCATACATTTCCATCAATGTATATTTGCTTTTCTTAACTGTCATTATTTATCCTGTAATATATGCATTGTGAGTACTTTTGTCTTACATCTAATTGTAAGCTTCCATCTCTTAGAATATGTACTCAGAAAGTACCATATAAAATAGCCTTGTTATTTTCTACACAGCAGTTTAATCATTACGATCTCATGTGATCGCATCTCCACTGAGATATGCTTCCTGAGAAAATGTAGAATTGCAGTGTGTTTGTTAAAATTCAAGTTGAATAAATTACCGTAATGATCAGAAGAATATAGGCAGGGAAAAACAATATTTTCAGAAATCCTCCTTTGACTTCCATAATACTTCATACTTTTTCCATTCTAAAACACACTGCATTATTATGGATGCTTAAATGTCATCATAAAGTACAGGTCAATGTTGCCTAGACAACAGTATACTTTGTGAATAAACAAGGTTTTTTAACAGTCATAAATTTAATGCCATCACTGAATTACAGCATGAGCCATTAGAGCAGCTTAAAGCAATTACATTTACTTATCCCAAGCTAACCATAGATTGCACAAAGTTAAATGAAATAATTAACCTCCTACTACAAAAGGAAGGACCAATAAAAAGGTACACATAAAGGTATATTATTAAAACTGATCAAGGAGTTAAAATGCCGCAGTGATTTAAATTGCACATTTCCCTAAGCAAACTGGAGTACTGCATTCCTGAGTGTTAATTTCATAAATTGTTACTTAACATTTTGTGCCAAGACAAGAGTCACTCTTCGTTATCTACATTTTCAGCTCCACCCATTTGCAGATAAACCTGTTCTTAGAAAACTTAGAAGGCAATTTCGTTTATAGTAAAGTGGTATAAAATTTTCACTTTGAATCTCTGTAGGGAAGCATGGGTTATTGAAGGTTTTCTGTTGAGAAACAATTACTCCATTCATTTACTGAATATTGTTTATTTTTATGCTGTGTGAATGCCCTGTGGGCCTCTTAGAACTTACTGGAAGAACCAATTTAGGAAGAAAATATCCAATTAGTTCAAATTTTTACGATATACACAGAGTTTGCATTCTTTGAGAGTCCATATGTTTGCTTTGAAGTCTGTCTGTGATTCTAAAGGTGTTGGTTTTGCCTTTGAAACATTATCATTTCAACATGGGCATGATTTGCTTGACTTGAAGTTTGCTTGATGAAAGTTACTAAACCTAATACACAAGGATTTCTAGTTCTTCCTCTGTTCCTAGCACTTCTGTATTTGTAGTGGAAAGTTAGCTGTTAAACTAATTCATTGCGTAGTAGAAGATAGCTGAAATTACCTACCTCTGTTTTGTAGTTTCCAAATCAGAAACTATCAATTTAAGTTCAATAATGTTCAGTTAACAAGAAGCATTTTTACTTTGTTTTAAGGCTTACTAATCATAGAAGTGGTAGATCCCCAACTTCTTGAAGCTTCCCATTCTGTCTCTAACCTATAATTTAGGGCAGATTAATTTGCTTTATTATTTAAATATCTTCCCAACCTTTTGATGTAATCTGCTAGCTTCTGGTCTTTGCATATTAAAATTCTCCATCACATCTGCATTTTCTTTTTGATAACAATGATAGGTAAAATTTATTGAGCAACACTACAGATCAAGTATCATTCTCTTTGGGTGTCATGGCCCCAAAATTTTACTGATGGGATTAGCAATCAGATGGGTTGGGAGCATGAGTCTTGATCATGCTCTCTCTTTCCTCCAAGACTTCTCTGACAGTTTCCTCTCTCACTCTTTTTTCCATCCCATTATCTTCAGTCTCTCGCTGTCTATTGACTTATTCTCTAACAAGTGCAAGCATATTCTCAACTCTCTTATGCTGGGAAAGGCATTTCTAAATTCTCTTTATTCAGTCTTCTATTGCCTTATCTTTTTTGCTACATATATGTAAACAGTGTGTCTACATATGTGTACATAGTATTTCCTTGGTATCCACCAGAGCCCCATGGATACTCAAGCCCCTTACAGGAAATAGCTTGGCATTTGCATACAACCTATGCATATCTTCCCATATACTTTAAATAGTCTTAATACCTACTACTATGTAAGTGCTGTATAAACAGTTGTTATACTGTATTTTTCTGTCATTTGTACTTTTTTATTGCTGTATTGTTATCTGTTTATTTTCAAATATATTCTGTCTCTGGTTGATTGAATCTACCAAATCTGCAGATGCAGAACCCACAGATATGGAGGGCTACCTATATATATATGTATGTATATATATATGTGTGTGTGTGTGTGTGTTTATATATATATCCAATTAGTTCACACATATGTGTGTGTGTGTTTGTATTAGTCTGCACACTTTCTGAATCTATTTCCTTATTATTTATAAGGTGTCAGTGCCTTACAACCCAGCTTCACTAACCCGAACTCCTCTACAGTGACTCTCTAACAGCATACCATCATTTATTCATTCAACAAGTTGTATTTTTGAATGTCTACTCTGTGCTAGGCACTTTTCAGGGGTCTACAAATTTAGTGATGAGTGAGCTAGATATTGTCCTTGCCTCCGGAGAGCACACAGTCTACTGGAAGAGAAAAATATTAGTCAAATAAGCACACAAATATATAGTTGGACACTTGATGGGTGTTATGAAGAAAGCACAGATGATGTTTTGATCAAAGACAGGAAAACCGAATCCAACTCATGGTTTCAGGAAAGTAAGTGATGTCTGAAGGATGAACACAGGTCAACCAGAGGGAGGAAATAGTTTTTGTGAAGACCTTGAGACAAAAAGAAGCATAAAAGCCATTAAAAGAAGGCTTGTGTGATCGGAGAAAAGCAAGCAAGGGAAAGAATTCATGAAGCCATATGAAGTTAGAGAGAAGCAGAGGTCCTGATGTGAGGATATGGTTCAGGCTTAGGATATAGTCTGTATCTCCCAGGCAATGTGACACCAAAGAGTGGGTTCTAAGCAAGGTTTGCCTGGACAGGTGGAGGGAGGAGGGCAGGATCACGTGATCAGATTGACATGTCTTTAAGTTTTTTCTGCAGGTTCCTTAAAACTTCCAGTCTTTATATCCTAAATTTTCATTTATTTTAACTTCTCTGCAGGGTTTCTTCTTTAAGTTATTATTACATACTCATTGGGAAAATCTTTGTTGTCAGATAGGCTAAGATATAAAGAGATTTTTTTAAAGTTATTTGATTATCTCTTCCAGTAAAGTTATGGGAGGCATTTCACACCCAACAAAATGCATTACGACCCTCAGGTTCCCGTGAGGAGAATCAGATATGTCCCTTTTTGTTTTGTTTTTAGTTCCTAGGAAAGCTCTTGGAATTTTTGACCTTTCTCTGTAGTTCCTCAGGTTAGCATGCAGTGCCATGGGTCCCTGGTGAGCTTTCTAGATCATTGCCTCCAAACCTTTTTATTTTAAATATACTTTAACACAGTTTAAAAAAAATCATATGCACAACAAACTGTAATAGATAGCTCTACCCAGGATCATGAACCTGTGTGCTAGCTCTAATTCCACCATGATTTTCTCACTGAAGAAAGTGTAACCAGGATGAAAGTGAAAGTGAATAATAGACTATGAAGGAATGTATACATAAAGTGTTAAGTGTCAGTCTCCTGTAGTCTACTGGAGGACGAAAATATTATGGATATATATACATATACACATGTAGATATACACACACATGCATATATAAATAAAATAGAAAATCTATATCTTGTACATTTTTTATACAGAAACTCTTGTAGTAACATTTTTGAGACACACCTAAAATTTTGCAATAAACATTTTTACAGATTGAGATCCTTCATTCTAGTCTACTGTCCTCAGTATTTTTCCTATTTACTCAACTGAATGGCCCAGAATTTGGAGGCATTTAGTTACCACAGTTTGCATATATGATGCCATACTGATACTGGGGTTGCAAATATTTTTAAGAAGTTTACCATCCATTTTCACTCATCTATCAAAAATAGGAGCCATAAAAGATAAAGACACTCAAGTGTTAAATGCATTATGTGGATAGTAATTATTTTAGGAATTCAAAGAAAGGGAATATAATTATGAGGAGACAAATTAGGGCAATAAAGATACAGTGATCAGACTAATGACAGGTTAATCCCATCTCACTCTTTTTTTTAATTCAAATGACACCACTTCTAAGAGATTTTTCTAATGCACCCTATCCTAGAAACCCTTCCTCCTAAAGTAATTACTCTCTATTGTATCACCCTCTCTATCTCCTTCTGAGTACTTCTCAAAAATCAGAACTTCTTATTTTTACTTATTTAATTATTTGTTTTTGATATGGTTCGACTGTGTCCCCACCCAAATCTCATCTTAAATTGTAGCTTCCATAATTCCCACATGTTGTGGGAGGGACCTGGTGGGAGATAATTTAATCTTGGGGGCGGTTTCTCCCATACTGTTCTTGTGGTAGTGAATAAGTCTCATGATAAGGAGAACCCCTTTCCCTTGGTTCTCATTTCCTCTTTGCCTGCCACCATGTAAGACGTGGCTTTCAACTTTTACCATGATTGTGAGGCCTCCCCAGCCACATGGAACTGTGAGTCTATTAAGTCTCCTTTTCATTATAAATTACGCAGTCTCAGGTATATCTTTAGCAACAACATGAAAACAGACTAATACAGTTGTCTATGCTACTCACTGGAATATTATCTCCATGAAGGTGAAGACTTTTTGTCTTGCACACCCCATAATCCCAGGTTGTCTTATAGTGCCAACTGTATGTAAAGCACTCAGTTATATTTCCTTAATTAATTAGTCAGACGCCAAAGCTTTAAGTACTCTAAGTGTATACTCAGAAACTCTAAGGTAAGGTTTATTGGATTTGCCCAGGCTCTTTTCACTAGCTCACAGGGGACCACCCAAATGTTCTTCTGGAAAATTTGGGTTTTTATTGGGGCAATGTGACTCTCTCAGTTCATAGTAAAAGATGTGCAGCTTCTCGTTTCTCATATACTGTTTCAAATTTAAGGGAAATAGTGTTCTGCCTACTTTATATTTCTTTTAAATTGATTAAACTAACTCCATGAATAATCTACCACAACATATATTAATATTTTTGGAAAAAAATTTCATACTTATATGATACGTGCATCTTCTCAATTTAGGTGTAATAAGTAATGCTGAGCAAAACTATTGAACAAAGTTCAAACTGGTGGAGGGTCTTTTGTCATCCAATGCTGTGTGTGTATTTATGTATGTGAGTGAGGAGTCAATTTTCTTTTAGTTTTTTGTATTCCCAAAAAGCTAAGGACTGGTCGATCATGCCTTAAAAATATTAGCTTAAGGCAACACGTTCTGTAAAAATATATATATTCATTTGGAAAAAAAATGGCTATTATACATTTTTTATCTTATTTGTCTTTTCTTTAGAATTTCTCTATTAAAAGACGGAGGACTCAAAATAGCCAATGTGACTAAAGCTGATGCTGGAACTTATACCTGCATGGCAGAAAACCAGTTTGGGAAAGCAAACGGCACAACACATTTGGTTGTTACAGGTAGGTCCATTTCTTAAATATTGCTTTACGTACGGATTCACTATAAGATATATTATTATGATGAAATTAACTATGTTTTTCACAATGTTCAGTACACTATGAAGGTAGAACCTGTATTTGCACTTATGTTATTTTTAACAGGTGAAAGTCAAGGGAACAATATTTCCTTAGCACAGCACAACGTGCACCAGGGAACACATTACTTACTGTGCTGGGATGATTGACAACAAGAGTTACAAATAGCATATGTCAATGATCTCATTCTATTTTATTTTTAAATAAAATTCTATTATTTAAAATAGGTCTTCAGGTCTCTTGGATACACTTTGTCTTTTTCATTATAGTTGATTTCTTTCTGGAGATGTTCAAGTCCATTAAATAACAGGATATAAATAAGAATTGCTTAAAGTTGTGGATATATTTTGTTCATTTATCCATTCATGAAAAAATTGGAGCACCTACTCTGCCAGTTGCTTGGGCTGTATCCTTGAGCACATTATCTCTAATACTGTCCTCATGAATCTTACCTTCTATAAAAGGAGAAAGAAAATAACAGTAGGAATAAAAAAGAAGAAAACTATTAGAAGGCAAAAATTGTAAACAAGAAAGAGGCACATGGTGGCAGAGGTAAGTTAGAGCATTAGCAACAGGTTGATCAGAATAAACCTCACTGAGAAGGAGATATTTGGAAAAAGATTTCATGGAGTTGAATGTGTCAATTAACAGATTTCTAAGTGATAATTATGCAAGCAGTTTGTAGACCTTCTGAGGAATTTATTTCAGTTGGATTGAAAAGTGGAGTGACTGCAAGGTTTTGAGCAGAGAGGTTCATGATGTGAAATACCTTTTGATACATTAGCAGGAGGGTTATGAGGACCTTGGTGAGGACAGGGGAGTTGGGAAGACCAAAGCCTGGCTAGACTGAGTTAAAGAGGGAATTGACTAGCATAATTGTAAACAGTATGCGTAAATGACTCTTTTGAAAACTTTTCGTCCAACATAGTGCAAAGTAATGTGGAGTAGCAGTGGGAAAATGGGGTCAAGAGAATTTTAACTCATGATAGACAAATGGAAGGTAGGTGGTGACGACAGAGAGAAAGAAATGTGCATGTGGACATTTACATTGGGGAAAAGCAGACATTAATTAACATTTTAACATAGTACCCCTCCTGTTTGTACCAATTCTAGCATCTTTTGTATTATATCTTTCAAATCCAGGCTACCATTAAATGTCTGTTCAGATTTCGATGGTAATGTAATTTCTAGTCAAAGTTGGTGAAAACACAGTATTTTCTATTTCTACCCCTGCATTTCAAAACACAATAAAACTAAGGCGAAATTGATTTTGTTAATAATAATATAACTGTTGTTTACACATGACTTTAATTTTTAAACTTACATGTCCTACAAGTTCAAATATCCTAATTTCTTTAAGAAGAATTTGTGGATCCAGTGAAATGTAGCTCTGCATCAAAATGGCTATTTTAATTGAATACTTTTAATTATATAGATGTATGTATATTTATGTATATGCATCTACAGACATACAGAATATAAGTCAGATGAACAGTCTGCCTGTGCAAATGTCTTTTATCACAATAAAATGCTGTTTTTCTGAAAAATTATTTCCCCAATAGAACCAACGAGAATAACTTTGGCACCATCTAACATGGATGTTTCTGTTGGTGAAAGCGTCATCTTGCCCTGCCAGGTACAACATGACCCACTGTTAGACATCATCTTTACCTGGTATTTCAATGGGGCCCTTGCAGATTTTAAGAAAGATGGATCTCACTTTGAGAAAGTTGGTGGGGTAAGTTGTGGCACTTTCCTCATACTTTTCATATTGCACGTGTCTCTGACATATTGCCTCTAAAAAATATCTGACATACAGATGATGCTCTAGAAATGTTTTCTAAATGAGTGGTTTTGGTTGAGTGGTTCTCAATTCTATTTTGATGTAATTTTATTTTTGTAATTACCAGAAATTGAACACATTTACTTCAATGTATAATTACAATTAAAATTAATGTATGTTGTATTTATAGTAAATGTTACTTTTCATTACTTTTTGTTGTTGTTGTTGTTGTTGTTAGTATCCTATGGAAAGGAAGATTTTCTTTTACAGGTGTTTTTTTTCAGCATGACACGTATGTGATGAATTGGGAGAAAGCTGCACTTACTAAGTGTCTCCTCCAGGTGCTTGATCCCAATTAGTGTGTCAGGCCAGGGTGCATCATCACCGTTAATCCTCACAATTCCACCAGATATTAGCAGTAAGATGCTTCATTGTACAGGTGCACAAACTGAGGATTGGAAGTTTATTAACTTGGCCAGAGTCACTCAGCTAGTTAGTGGTGGAACTTCAAGCCCAGATCAGTGTGTTTCCACAACACAAATGCTTTCTAATGTTTCCATTCTGTCTCCTCTTTTGTGATGATTCCACATTAGAAAGAATTACAGATTTTAAGGAAAAATTGTCCCTTTGAGGAGAATGGTCAAGAAGTGGCTTAATGCTGGTGAGCCACCCAGACTAACGGTAAGCCTCACAGCATGTTTATGAATCTGGAATGACAAAGCTAGCTTCCCTTGTGGGACTGTTTGCACTGACTCAAGGACACCTTCATTCTTTTGGTAAAGAGGTCCACGGTGGACAGTCAAGTCTGATTTTGTCATTAGGGACTTCACATACAGGCCTCAGTAAAGCAGAAAGCCACATGATGGTCAACTCAACTGTGTTCCTTTGACAAAGACTTCTTATTAAATGTATGTATTTGTATACATCGGCATGTTAATATATTAAAATTATATGCAACTTAAAAGAATGGTGTTTTGAGCTGAATTGTGTCCTCCCGAAAATATATTCATAATGTCCAGTAACTCATAATGTGAACTTATTTGGAAATTGCCTTATTGTAGAAGCCATTAGTTAAATTAAGATGAGGTCATCCTGGATTAAAACGAGCGCTTATTCAGTGTAACTGGTGTCCTTATAATAAGAAGGTCATTTGGATATAGACACACAAAGAGAATGCTATGTGAAGCACAGACACAGAGGAGAGATGAACCAATTAGGATGAAGGCCCAGAACAGAGGTGAGGTGTGCTGCCAGAAGCCAAGGAATGCCTGGGGCCACAAGAAGCTGGAAGAGGCAAGGAAGAGTTTCCCCTTAGAGATTTCGCAGGGAAGCTGGCTCTGCCAACACCTTGATTTCAGACTTGCAGCCGTCAGAACTGTGCGAGGATAAATTACTGTTGTTTTAAGCCACCGAGTTTTTGGTACTTCGTTACGGCAACCTTAGGAAGCCAGTGCAGAAAAAAGAAAGTTTTTAAAAGGAAAGGGAAATTGAGACGTTTAGATACCTAGCCATAATTAAGTATAATTTTAGTACCCTTTCTATTTTCTAGCATCCATTTATTCCGTTTTGGAATTACTACTTTTCTAATTGTTCTGACTGATTCACAACTTTTGAGAACTTCACCAATTGCTAAAATCTTTTAGCTTTACTTTTACGATTGTTGTAAATGTCTATTTATTTTTAAATTGTTGCTGCTTTTTTCTGTCATGATAGCAAAAGGCATACGCCATATTCCGAGCTAGCTCTCTACTCCATACTCAGGCTGTCTTACAATTTAACAATTTCTTCTTCCCTTGGCCTCAAGAAGAAGCCTAAAATGTTACTTTCATAAAGACTCCTTACCCAATCTTGGAAAGGCTTCTCTAATCCAGCTCTTCTGCTTCTTTTAATTATTGAAGAATTCCATTTGAAACATTAGTCACCTTTGCCATTATAATGAAGTTAATTATGTTTGTGATTGATTTCTCAGCTGGATTGTGAGCTGTTGATAATAGTTTATCCAATACAGTTCCTCTGTGTTAGCTATTGCTGAATAAATGTATAATGAAAGACTGAAAAATCCAAAGTAGTTTGATTGTAATATGCATCAGTTACAAAGACACACTAAGACTGAGCCAGATTGCAGCCATCTTTCAGAAAAGCTTGGCATTAAAAACATTTGAGTTTATAATGTAATTTAACTATCTTGATTTACATAGCACTGATAGGTTCTACAGAAGGCACAAAGTCATCTCTGTACAAGTCAGGTGTCTGAAACATGAAATTTCATAAATTGATGCTATCACTTGCCAATTCTGTTCTTTCTCTAACATGCTAGTTCATGGCCTATGAATTTTTTATTGACTTGTGCCATTAGTAACTTAATATTCTCCCATCAGTATAAAACAGTAAGCCATACAAGATGACATTACCCTTAAGCACAGGCAATTAAGTAAATCGGTTTTCTGTTGCATGAGAAGGGAATCATGTAACAAGTCTTGTCCTCTGATTGTGTATTCATTGCAGCATGCACATTAATACAAAGATAGTCTGCTTGTCTTTTTCCCCAGTGGGTTCATAGATATATCCCCTGTTTCCAACAGCAGCAAAATGTGAGCAAGGAGGCTGGTAAGTAGGAAAGTTGCCTAGAAAGGTGGATAGTAAAAGCCATGTTTTCGAAAGAGGTTAGGGGTAGTTCAGATTATAGAAAATGGAACTCATAGCTTTGAACCGAATCAACCAATTATTGGGACTATGCTAAGTAGTCAACACCCATTCATTTATTTTTAAAAAACACATGCCTTTTGGAAAAAATCCATAAGCTCAGAAAGCTCCAATAATTTAAACCAGATCTACTGCATAGATTTGAAATTGTGCCAAAGGAGCACGATGACACCAGTCACAGATTTTTGCACAATTGGAATAATATATTCAGAAAAGCTTTATGAAACTAAGTGTCTAAAACAAATTGGCACATCACAAAGGAGGAGTAGGGGTCCAAACACAGGTTTCAGTCCATGATCATGGGACGAATCAAAAAGTCGTACCATTAAATCAGCAGGAAAAGACTTCCACAGAAGTTCCTGTTTGCCAAGAAAAGCTCAATCATAGGCACAGTGTGGTGTGGTTACGGAAGCGGCAGATTTATATTCAGATACACAACAGTTCTAGGTGCTATTGTCCGCTGGTTGATGCCCATGGGTGAGTCACATAATTTTTTGGTCTTATTTTCTGATCTTTTTTCATATCAGTTTTTAGTACCGTCACATGTTACTTAACGATGGGGATACATTCTGAGAAATGCATTGTTAGACAATTCCTTCCTTATATGGACATCATAGGGTGCACTTACCTAATAATACAGCCTACTACACACCCAGGCTGTGTGGTATAGCCTATTCCTCCTGCCCTGCAAACTTGCACAACATGCCTCTGCCCTCAATGCTGTGGGCAATTTAACAGAATGGCAAGTATTTATGCATCTAAACATTGAAACAGTACAGTAAAAATGCGGTATAAAGGATTTTCAAAAAGGCGCACCTGTATAGGGCACTCACGGTGAGTGGAGTTTGCAGGACTGGAAGTTGCTATGAGTGTCAGTGAGTGAGTGGTGAGAGAACGTGAAGGCTAGGACACTGCTGTACACTACTATAAACATTAGAAACACTGTACACTTAGGGTACATGCAATTTATAAGAAGTACTTTCTTTCTTCAATAATAAATCAACTGTAGCTTACCATAACTTTTTAACTTTATAAACTTTTAACTTTTTTAGACTTTTTGACTGTTTTGTCATGAACACCTAGCTTAAAACACACATTGTACAGCTATACAAAAATATTTTTTTTATATCCTTATTCAATAAGGATAAGCTTTTTTCTGTTTTTAATTTTTTTTTCGTTTTAAACATTTTTGTCATAAATGAATACACAAAGGCACAGGTTAGCCTAGGCCTATGCAGGGTCAGGATCATCAATATCACTATCCTGTGCCTCCACATCATGTCTCACTGAAAGGTCTGCAGGGGCAATAGCATGCATCAAGCTGTCATCTCGTAGGCCAACAATGCCTTCTTCTGGAATTCCTCCTGAAGGACCTATATGAGACTGTTTTATAGTTAACTTTTTTTTTTTTAATTTGTAGAAAGAGTACACTATAGAATCCCAATATGAAGTATGGTGTAGTCAATGGTATAATCTATTAACATGGTCATTTATCATAATTATCAAGTATTATGTACTGTACATAATTGTGTGTGCTAGACTACTATACGACAGGCAGCACAGTAGGTTTGTTTACCTCAGCATCATCACAAATGCATCAGTAAGGCATTGTGCTATGATATTATGGTGGCTACAGTGTCACTAGGCAATAGAAACTTTTTACGTCCATTATAATCTTTCTTTTTTTTTTTTTTTTTTTTTGAGACAGGGTCTCACTCTGTCACCCAGGCTGGAATGCAGTGGCATGATCTTGACTCACTGCAACCTCCGCCTCCTAGGTTCAAATGATTCTCCAGCCTCAGCCTTCTTAGTAGTTGGGACTACAGACATGCGCCACCGTGTCTGGCTACTTTTTCTATTTTTAGTAGAGCTGGGGTTTCGCCATGTTGGCCAGGCTGGTCTTAAACTCCTGACCTCAGGTGATCCGCCCGTCTTGGCCTCCCAAAGTACTGGGATTACAGGCATGAGGCACCAGGCCCAGCCAGCTCCATTATAATCTTATGGGACCACTGTCATATATATGGTCCATCCTTGACCAAAAGTCATTATGTGGCTCGTAACTGTATTTAACCCATTGCCTCCTGCCTTGAAATCTCTTCCTGGAACACAGTTTTCTCTCTTTTTTTTCCTGTATCTGGATATCTTCATATATGATGGTGTGAATATAAATAAGAATGTATACATTCATGTATACACTTTTATTTCACATATGCAGAATCACAAGAAGAGATACAGGCCTAACTATATGTTGATGGTAGTGTTCTATCATACCTATATTTAAGCAATGAATTTTACTCCATTATTTACCCCTGTGTAACATCTTTGTTTCTTTACTTTTAAACAAAGCTTAGCTTCCATGGGTAGGAAAAGGGAGGTAATATTCCAAAGTTCAAGAGAAACCAAAGAACACTGTTGACTGGTATGTGAAGACCTAGGGCCTGGTAATTTAAGTATAATTTTACAAATGTTGAGGGATAATTTTGACTTGCTCAGTAAGCTAACTTTTGGACTTACATGCATTATATGCTAGAGGCTCCCTACAGATAAAAACTTTTGGACCTAAACACACTAGTTGACCCTATATTGTAAGAATGTTTAAATATATATGCTTTGATAAACCCTATGTGGTGCATTTACTTTAGAAATGAAGAATGTCTAGAGCCAAGGTGTACAGCTTTACCAACACTTTGTGGAATTGGATCTCTGATGAATTAGAATGTTTGTGGATAAAAGTCACTGGAAGCAATAAGAACTTGAGCAGTGACAACCAATCTGCCATTCATTTAAATGGCTCACTTCAATATGATTTATTTCCCACAAGCCACAATTTCACTCTAGTTACAGCAGCTACTCGTGAGCTTGAGATTTAATGTATTTTTCAGCTCTCAGTGGTAGAAAATAATATCTTTGAAATTGATCCTTTGTGTGATAATACAAGTGGCCACTTTGACTTGATTTATTTCACAGAATTATTTGTGCGTGAAGACTAAAAGTTTGAAAACAGCAGCTCTTTATAACTATGTAAACGATTTTTATGTAAAGGAAAGCACTCATTCCCCAAACAACTTCTGGTAGTATTCTGAGTTTTTAAGCATATCCCCATTGGACTGTATTACACATTTTGTATCTTGTCCAAATTCAAAGCATCAGCTGACTTGAAATACTTATTAAGAGAATATACCCAGAAACAAATTCACAAAAATGGGGATCAGACCAGAGGAATTATTATTTATCTTGAAGCCCTATCTTTGAAGCATGACTCCTCCCGTAAAGTTATTTGCTGGTAAAGAAATGAGAATTCCCCAATTCCAGCTGGAAAAAGGGGCAATGCACAAAACTGTTGATGTGTAGTTATTTGCCTGACTCGTCATTTTACTCAATAAGGCAAATAAAGGCTCAGTTCCTGCTTAAAGTGCGATTGATGTCCCAGGACTATATTTATCAAGTACAATATTTATGAAGATGAATGGTCCAAAGCCATCCCCAGTGGAAATCCTGTAAGGTAGACTTAAATTTACAAGAATAAGTCAAAGCAAGCAATATGTGACTTCTTGTACTAAAGCCCATAAAAGCAGCAGAGTTAAAACAAACCGAGGCTATAAATGAAGTGACATAAAGGAAAATATATGCAAATATTTATTATGTAAATACAACAGAAGGAGAGTGCAGCAAATGTTAATTTCCAACAAAGAATAATTCGTAACAAACCTTAAAAGCAAAAAGGACAAATTTATTTTGGAAAAATTTCTTTTTACCACGAAAATATAATAATACCTCAAATAATGTATGATTAAAACATATCAGGTCGAGAAGAAAGATCTAGTAAGAAATAAAACTGTGTAGACTTTGAGAGCTCTTCTTTCAACTATCAGTAGATCAATTTGCTAAAAATTAGACAGATTATTTTGATACTGTAATTAACTGAAGTAACAGAAACATATGAAAAAATAGTCCTACAGATAGAAAATACACACTCCTTTTTATTCTTTCCACAGCTTTGCAAAATTTGGCTAATAAAAATAACAAAACATAAAGGAGAAAGAACAAATAAAATTCATATAATATCAAAAAAGCA
This sequence comes from Papio anubis, assembly GCF_008728515.1. NCBI lineage: Eukaryota > Metazoa > Chordata > Mammalia > Primates > Cercopithecidae > Papio > Papio anubis. Next base: position 65,773,133 of record NC_044977.1, read on the forward strand.
AACTGATAATCTACAGAATATACCAATGAAAAATAAAGAGAAAAGAAAAACTAAAATTAGACATTAGAAAAAGAATATAAAATATAAAAAAGACTGTAAAAACACAAAGGATTCCATATTCAGGTCATGTATATGAAATTCCAATTAAATGGACCATTTCTGCAGAAATATAAATTATCAAAATTTAAATTTAATTAATTTAAAATAAAAATGAAATTAAAATTATCTACTTAGGTAGATTAATTATTATGAAAACTTGCAAATCAATTTTCCACCTCCACCAATAATAAAGATTTTAGGGCTACATTTTACTGGTAATTTTTGATTTTCAAATTTTAAGAAAACGGATAAATGTTCTGTGTTATGTAAACTATTTGACAACATTAAAAGTGTGAAATATTTTTAATTTATTTTGTAAGTCTAGCATATTCCTATGAACAAAACCTACCAAGATAGTAAATACTTGGTAAATACAAACTGATTTCATGAATATAGTAAGAAAACTTAAGGGAAATTTTAGCAAACCAGATTGAACATTATATTCAAAGATTAACCCTGCCAGGCGCAGTGGCTCACGCCTGTAATCCAGGCATTTTGGCAGGCCGAGGCAGGTGGATCACCTGGCGTCAGGAGTTCAAGACCAGCCTAGCCAACATGGTGAAAACCTGTCTCTACTAAAAATACAAAAATTAGCCAGGTGTGGTGACACATGCGTGTAATCGCAGCTATTCAGGAGGCTAGGCCAAGAGAATAACTTGAACTCGAGAGGCAGAGGTTGCAGTGAGCTGAGATTGTGCCATTATACTCCAGCCTGGGCAACAAGAGAGAAACTCTTTCTCTCAAAAAAAAAAAAAAAAAGATTAACCCTTATTAAGCTACTATAGTATATCCCAGGAAATGTACACACATCATATCAATAGATCTAATAAAACAAACCACAGTATTCTCAATTGATACTAAGATGACATTCAATAAAAATAATGACCAGTTACTGACTTTTAACTTCATTTTAAAATAGAAACAGAAAGGTATTTCTTCTGCATCCCAAAAGTGTCTTTAAAGGAAAAATACCGGAAATATTTTTATTTAAATCATCAACAAGATGAGACTACAAACAAATATCATTTGGACATGTTTGGGTCAATGCAATAAAGTATGAAACAAATAAAAGATGACTTTGAAAATAAGGAAACAAGCATTATTTCAGGACAAAATCATATTAGGGCTACTCAAAACCTAATAGTATCAACTCTAACTTTTTTTTTAAATTAATGGCTTCAGTCAACTGCTTGGATACCAGGTAAATTGCAAAAAATAATAGCTTCCTTAAAGCTAGATAAGAGGCTATTCGTAGCTTTCTTGCAACTAGTTTTCTATAGCACTGTGAGGTGACTATAGTAATAATTTATTGTATGTTTTCAAATAGCTAGAATACAGGATTTTGAATGTTCCCAACACAAATAAATGCTTTGAGGTGATAGATGTGCTAATTATTCTATTTTGATTGTTATATATCATATACATATATCTAAATATTACATTGTAATGCATAAATATGTACAATTATTATGTGCCTACTTAAAATATATATTAAAAATTTTAAGTAATAGTTTTCCTTTGTATCAACAATAACCAATAAGAAAATATAACAGGACAAAACCTCCCTGAAAAGATAGATAAATTCATGTTAATAATTTGCACAAGAAGTATGTGAGGCCTACATAAAAGCACCTACAATACTTTCTAAATTTGGCCAGAGATAGAAAGAGAGATATAATGACAGACAGAGAGGGGGAAAGAAACATGAAATATTCAATATTTCTAGATGAAATGAAACAGGCATACATTACAAGATTTTAATTTGTCCCAGGTTTTTCCAAAACTTTAAAATACTACCAATCAGATCTCAGTTTAAATAATTCTGAGAGTACTTAGAGTAAGAAATCAAGTAGCGATAAAAATAGTTAATAGCATTTTGAAAGACAAAAGTGATGATGCCTCATCATTAATTTCCAGAGACTATTCTGGAGGTATTTGCTTAGGTAGGAAATTACTAGAGCAGATTGATGTGACACACACATAGTTTTGTCATTCCAAAATCTGAAACAGAATGTCAGCATTTGAAACCTATGCCTTTCTCTTATACACCGTTGATCTTTATCTCTGTCTCAGTTATATCATCTGCAAAATTGAGATGTTGATCATACTTTCTTTAGAGGTATTTGTAAAGTGCCAAGGACAACAGAAGTTAGCTCTTGTGGGTCATTACTACTGCCAGCAGTAGTGGTAGTATTATTTCTAAATTGTTCCCCAGGAAAGCTGCAGCTATTTTTGTTCCCATCAGTACTAGTAAAGGGGCCCTGCTTCCCCATATTCTTTTCTGCACATGAATTTTTGCTTCATTTTTCTTTAATTTTTGACAACAAATGGCTGAGACCCCATATCTCATTACCACCAACTTCTCATTTATCAGATTAATGAGATTGAAAATCTCTCCATTTGCTTATTAGAAATTTGGATACTGAGGAAAGATTGGGAATTATAACTGACTCCTCCACATCAAGAAAATTGGGAGTTAATACTGACTCTTGTGAAATACAAGATTAGTTCTGCAGAGAAGAGCAAGAAAAGCTACCTTTTATTTCCAGCTAGAGAAATTCACAACAAAACCTAGTTGCCTGTATTATTTTATAGGATATTAATTTAAAAGAAAATCTAGCATGGAGTAACATTCAAAAGTTATAAAACAACATGAAAACTACTTCAAGACAACTCTCAGCTAGATAAGATTTTTTTTTGGCCAAAGACAAAGTAATGAAATTTACATGTGCATGTCAGATTTTGTTTTTATTTTTAATAGACATGCAATAATTGTACATATTTATGGGAGTCAAACTGATATTTCAATACATGTATTAATGCGCGTGTATCAGATTGTTACCTCCTTCGTGTGTCCTTTGAAGATAATTCTTTGGGGCACAGCAGGAAATCTCGCTTACACACAAATTACCAATGTATATACTAGTTGTTTTCTCTCACAGTATAGGCTCCATCTTTCACAGAGGGCAAATTTATGTCACTTTTCTGTTAACTTTGTCTATTACATCATTCACAAAATATATTTTTTCATTTTCAAGTAATCAAACAAGTCTATCTTCTTCTTCGACTAAGAGTTTTCATTAGCTTTCTTGGCTCGAGTGGGATATAAAGTTGGGAGAATTTGAGGAGAGACAGAAGATTTTAGAACCAGTGTTCATAAGAGTTACAGAAAACTGTTTTGGGATGTTAGAGAGGTTATGCCTCTTGGAGAGGAACTTGGAAAGAAATACAGATATTTAAAGAAAACTTCTGGCAGATTTTGCTGCAAACTTCATCATGTTTCACCACAAGCCTTCAATAAAATTGCATCACTTGACAATTCTTAGAACAGTTGGATTTGGCCGAGCGTGGTGGCTCAGCCTGTAATATCAGCACTTTGGGAGGCCGAGGCCAACCAGCGTGGCCATCATGGCAAAACTCCAGTCTCTACTAAAAATTCAAAAATTAGCTGGGCGAGGTGGCACACACCTGTAGTCCCAGCTACTCGGGAGGCTGAGGCAGGAGAATTGCTTGAATCCAGGAGGCAGAGGTTGCAGTGAGCGGAGATTGCACCACTGCATTCCACACTGCATGACAGAGCGAAACTCTGTCGAAAGAAAGAGAGAGAGAGAGAGAGAGAGAGAGAGGAAGAGAAGAGAAGAGAAAAGAGAAAGAGAAAGAAAGAAGAGTTGATTTGAGAGGGTGTGGGTTATCTGTGTTATTAGTACCTTAGGAAAGAAAGAGGAAGGAAGGAAGAAAAGGAGGAAGGAAGGAAGGGAGGGAGGGAGGGAGGGAGGAAGGAAGGAAGGAAGGGGAAGGAAGCGGAAGGAAAGGAAGGAAGGAAGGAAGGAAGGAAGGAAAAAGGCAGCTGGTTTGGAGAGAGTGTGTGGCTATTCGTGTTATTAATATCTTAGGATATACTGGAGTTCCACTGTTGGAATACATATTGGAAAATGTAAGATACCACCAAAGAATTACTAATGTGTATGTTGATGTACATGTAAGTATATTTGTGTATATACCAGCATACAAATATCCAAATACAGTAATACATGTTTTTTTTAAAATCTCTGAAAGTTCTAAGAGAGGCAGTAATAATTCATTTGATATTGCTTATAATTCCTTCAGTTCCTCCAATTTTTAAATATACATAACAGATATTTACCTACATCTGTGATTTGCAAATTAAAAAAAAATATCATCTATGAGAGGCTGAGGCTGATGTTGACTGGTGGAAAGAGCTGCAGTTTATAATTCTGGCTTGTTTTGTTTGACAAAGGCTGACAGGATTAAGGTTCATGAATACATCTTACAAAAGGGGACTGAAGTCAAAAAAAAGGAGTAAATGCAATAAATTCAATAAATAAACAAATCACGTCTAATGAGAAAAATGGTCTGCTGATGATAGCTTTCTCTTCACTCATGCTGGCTTAGGTATTTTTTAATGGCTTCATTGAGATGTGATTCCCATACCATGCAATGTATCCACTTAAAGTATAAAATGCAGTGGCTTTTAACATATTCACAGAGCTGTACTTTCATTGCAATAGTTAGTTTTAGAGTATCTTTATTATCTCAAAAAGAAAGCTCATATCCCTTAACCATAACTTTCCAAATCCCCACCCTTCACCCCCAGGCAGAGGCAACCACTGATCGACTTTCTCTATATACTTATTTGCATGTTTTGGACATTTCGTATAAATGGAAACATGTGGTCATTTGAGATGGACCCCTTTTAAAAAATAAACTTTATTTATTACACAGTCTCTAAGGTTCATAGCAAAATTGATCTGAAAGTACAGAAAGTGCCCATGTACCCCCATCCTCCCACACATACACCCTCCTTCACTATCAACATCCCATACCGGGGGGGACATTTTTTATAATCTGTGAACCTACATTGACACATCATTATCACCCCAAGTTAACAGTTTACATTGGAGTTCATTCTTCATCTTATGCATTCTGTTGGTACAAATGTATAATGGCATGTATCCACCACTGTAGTATCTCACAGAATAGTTTCACCGCCCTAAAAATCCTCTGTACCCTGCCTGTTCATTCCTTCCAGCCCTCCTAACTTCTGGCAACCACTAATCTTTTTATTGTCTCAATAGTTTTGCCTTTTCCAGAACGTCATATAGTTGCACTCATATAGCATATAGCTTTTTCAAATGGGCTTCTTTCACTTCATAATATGCAGTTGAATTCCTCCGTGTCTTTTCATGGGTTGATATCTCAGGTCATTTTAGTGCTGAATATTATCCCAGTATCTGGATGTATCACTGTTTATTTATCCACTCATCTACTAAAGGAAATATTGGTTGCTTCCCAAGTTTTGGCAATTATGAATAAAGCTGCTATATACATCTATATGCAGATTTTTATTAGACATAAGTTTTCAGTTCATTTTGGTAAGTACCAACATGATTGCTGGATCTTATAGTAAGAGTTACGTTTAATTTTGTAAGAAACTGCTGGACTGTCGTGCAGAATGGCTATAACATTTTGTATCCCCACCAGTGATAAATGAGATTTCCTGCAACTCTATGTCCTTGCCAGAATTTTATGTTGTCAGTGTCTGGATTTTGGCCAATCTAATAGATATGTAGTGGTATCTCATTGTTTTAATTTTCAATTCCCTAATGAAATATGATGTTGAACATATTTTTATGTTCTTACTTGCCATCTGCATATAGTCTTTGATAAAGTGTTGGTTCAGGTCTTTTGCCTGCTTTTTAATCAGGGTGTTCATTTTTGTATTGGAAAGTTTCAAGAGATTTTTCTGTATTTTATCTAACAGCCCTTTGTCAGATTTGTCTTTTGCAAATATGTTCTCCAAGTCTATGGCTTGTCTTCTCATTCTGTTAACATCACTATGTTTTTTCTAATTGAGTCACCCAGGCTGCAGTGCAATGCCACAGTCTTAGCTAATTGCACCCTTTGCCTCCTGGGTTCAAGCAATTATCCTGCCTTAACCTGCCAAGTAGCTGGGACTACAGGTTTGTACCACCACACCCGGCTAATTTTTGTATTTTTAGTGGAGATGGGGTTTCGCCGTGTTGGCCAGTCTGATTTCTAACTTCTGACCTCAGGTGATCCGCCCACATCGGATTCACCATTGAACTCATCTGGACCTGGTGCTTTCTGTTTGGGAAAATTATTAATTATTGATTCAGTGTATCTACTATATGTAAGACTATTTGTGTTATCTACTTCTTTTTGTTTAACTTTTGGCAGATTTTATCTTTCAAGGAATTGATCCATTTCATCTAAGTTCTCAAATTTGTAGACATAGCATTGTTCATAGTATTCGTTATTATCTTTTAATATACATAGGGTCTGTGATAATGTTTCCTTTTTAATTTCTGATATTAGTTATTTGTATCTTCTCTTTTTTTCTTAAGTAGCCTAGCTAGAGATTGATTGATTTTATTGCTCTTTTCAAAGAATCAGCTTTTGTTGATTTTCTTTGTTGACTTGCAGTTTTCAAGTTTATTCATTTTTACCCTGATTTTTTTTTTATTCCTTTTAATTTGGATCTGATTTGCTCTATTTTTCCAGTTTTCTAAAGCAAAAAGCTTAGATTATTGGTTTTGGCTCCTTTTTGCTTTTATATGCACTCAGTGACACAAATTTTCCTCTAGGCATAGCTTTGACTATATTCTACAAATTTCGATAAGTTGTATTTCTGTTTTTATTTAGTTCAAAATCTTTTTTTAATTTAAAAACATCTTTCATTGAGATAAAATCATATAATATATACAAATTTTATTTTATTTTTATTTTTTCAAGTATTATTTTAGAATCAGTGAGCACACATACAGGTTTGTTAAAGGTATATTGCATGATGCCAAGGTTTGGAGTTTCTGAATCCATCACCCAGGTACTCAGCATAGCACCCAATAGTTCTTCAACCCTTGTGCCCCTACTCCTCCTCCCTCTTGTATTCTCCAGTGTTTATTGTTCTTATATTTATGTGCATGTATACGCAATTTTTTACCACTTATAAGTGAGAACATCTGGTATTTGGTTTTCTATTTCTGTTAGTTCACTTAGGGTGATGGTTTCCAGCTACATCCATGTTGCTGCAAAAGCCATGACTTCATTCTTTTTCATGGTTGCAGAGTATTTCATGGTATCTATGTACCACATTTTCTTTACCCAGTCTCCCACTGATGGGTACCTGGGTTGATTTCATATCTTTGCTATTGTGAATAGTACTGTGGTGAACATATGGGTGCATGTGTTTGGCAGAACGCTTTATTTTCCTTTGGTTAGGTCCCTAGTAATGGGATTGTTGGGTTAAATGGTAGTTCAGCTTTTCCTTCGAGAAATCTCCAAAATGCTTTTCCCACAGTGGCTGTACTAATTTACATTCCTACCAACAGTATTTAAGTGTTTCCTTTACTCCACAACCTTGCCAACATCTATTTTTTTACTTTCTAACAAAAACTATTCTTACTGGTATGAGATGGTATCTCATTGCGGTTTTTTTTTTGCATTTCTCTGGTGATTAGTCATGATGAGCATTTTTTCATATGTTTTTTGGCCACTTGTATGTCTTTTGAAAAGTGTCTGTTCATGTCATTTGCCCACTTTCTACCAGGGTTACGTTTTTGATTGTTGATTTAAGTTCCTTATAGATTCTGAATCTTAGACATTTATTGGATACATAGTTTGCAAATATTTTTTCCCGTTCTGTAAGTTGTCTGTTTATGCCCTTGATCATTTCTCTTGCCCTGCAGAAGCTCTTTAGTTTAATTAGGTCCCGCTTGTCAATTTTTTATTATGTTGCAATTGCCTTTGAGGACATAGTAATAAATTATTTGCCAAGCCAGTATTAAAAAGAGTATTTCCTATGTTTTTATGGGGTATTTCCCTATAAAATATTTTCATAGATTGTTTCCTAGGATTTTTATAGTTTCATGTCTTACATTTAAGTCTTTAATCCACTGTGACTTAATTTTTGCGTATGGTGATAGGGAAGGGTCCAACTTCATTCTTCTGCATATGAATAACCAATTATCCCAGCACCACGAGAACTTTTTCAATTTCACTTGAGATTTTTTCTTTGATCCATGTGTTATTTAGAAGTGTGTAGTTTAATCTCCAAGTATTTGGGGATTTTCTAGCTACCGTTCTGTTATTGATTTTTCGTTTAGTGTGGTCTGAGAGGAGACATTGTATGATTTTTTTTATACATTTACATTTTTAAGGTGTGTTTTCTAGCCCAGTATGTGGTCTTTCTTGGTGAACATTCCATATGAGCTTGAGAAAAATGTGCAACCTGCTGTTGTTACTAGAAAGAAATCCCAATCCAGACCCCAAGAGAGGGTCATTGATTCTCGCGCAAGAAGGAATTTAGGATGAGTCCACAGAGTAAAGAGAAAACAAGTTTATTAGGGCAGTAAAGAAACAAAAGAATGGCTACTCCATAGGCAGAGCAGCGTCGAGGTCTGCTGGATGACTATTTTTATGTTTGTTTATTGATTATATGCTGAACAAGGGATGGATTATTCATGAGATTTCCAGGAAAGGGACAAGAACTTCTCAGAACTTAGGGTTCCTCTTCCTTTTAGACCACATATGGTAACTTCTAGATGTTGCCATGGCATATATGAACTGTCATGACATTGGCAGGAGTGTCTTTTAGCATGCTAATGCATTGTAATTAGGGTATAATGAGCAGCAAGGATGACCAAAGGTCACTTTTATTGGCATCTTGATTTTGATAGGTTTCAGCTGGCTTCTTTGCTATATTTTGTTTTACCAATGGGATCTTTGTGGCCCGTATCTGGTGTCAACCTCCTGTCTCACCCTGTGACTAAGAATGCCTGACCTCCTGGGATTGCAGTACAGAAGGTCTCAGCCTCATTTTACCTTGGCTGTATTCAGATGGAGTCACTCTGATTTAAACGCCTCTGACACTGTTGTTGGATAAAGTAGTCTATAGATGTTCATTATATACAATTGAAGGTGCTGTTGAGGTCAACCAAGTCTTTACTGGTTTTCTGCCTGTTGGAGCTGTTCATTTTTGATAGAGAGGTGTTGAAGTGTCCAAATATGATACTGGATTCCTCTGTTTCTCCTTGAAGTTCTGTCAGTATTTGCCTTACATATTTTGATGCTCTGTTGTTAGTACCTACACATAAAGAATTGTTACATCCTCTTGGAGTGTCCCTTTATTATGTAATGCCCCTTATTAGCCCTGACAACTTTACTCAATCTGAATTCTGCTATATTTGAAATTAATATGGCTATTCCTGCTATCTTTTGATTAGTACAATCATAGTACATATTTCGCTGTGCCTTTTAATCTATGTGTGTCTTCATATATAACGTAGGTTTTCGTAGACAGCATGTAATTGTGTCTAGGCTTTTTGATACATTCTGGCAATTTCTATCTTTTAATTGATGCATTTAGATCATAGATGTTCAAGTAATAATTGAGATATCTGCATTAATTTCTATCATATTTCTTACTGTTTTCTATTTTTTAATCTTGTTCTTTGTTCCTTTTTTGCCTTCCTCACTTCCTGCCATTTGTGGTTTAATTGAGAATTTTATATGATTGCATTTTCTCTCATTTCTTAGCATGTTGCTATGTCTAAATATCTGTGTCTTCTTAAAATTTGCATGTTGAAATCCTAATTCCCAAGGTAGTGGTCCTAGAAGGTGGAGACCTTTAGAAGTGAATAGGTCATTGGGGCAGAGCCCTCATGAATGGGATTAGTGTTGAAAGAAATTAAAATATTTTCCCCAAAATATATTTCTTTGACATTTTTTGAAATGGGTACTGCTTGGCCATCTCCACAAAAGTGGCTTTGCAAAACTGTTGTAGTAAATGGGGAAAATTTGGATCTCTAGACAATCTCCATTAATACAGCCATGCCCTTTTCCCTTTCTATGTCTTTCCCCAGATCCAGGAGAGATTGAGGGTCTGACACATTTAGAAGTCTGAAATTAAACATGTATCATCTCTTCTGTCTGAAGGAGGCTTCATGTACATACAAGGCCAGCTTTGCCATCCAGACACTTCTCCCACCTTCCATAACCTGTTTTACCAGAATCTAAGCCATCATTCTTTCCGTAACCTCAAAATGACATATAAATTTCTGTGACTCATTTGGCAGTTGGGTCTTCATACAGAAGACTCCCATGTATGCACAAAAAACAAATTTGTCTGCCTTTTCTCTTTTAATCAACTACCTCATGTCAGTGATTTTTAAACAAGCATTTAGGGAGCTGAGAGTCTGTGACTCCCACACCTCTCTATGGAAAAAGTGTTTCTTAAAATTTTCACTTCCTAAAAAATTCATTTTTTTATCTTTCATTTTTTGTGATATGCCAGGTTGTTTTATTTGTTGGATTTTGTTTGCTTGTTTTAGTTTTAGTGACTTTCTTTTTTCTTGGGGGCATATATTCTACTTGGTGATCTCTGTGCTCCCTAGACCTGTGATTTTGTATCTGACATTATTAGAGTAAAACTCTTAGTCACCACTGCTTCAAAAATTCCTTTTTTTCCTTTCTCCCTTTCTTCTCTTTGTGACATTTCCATTATGTGTATGTTATACCCTTGGTAGTTGTTCCATTGTTCTTGCATATTCTGTTCTGTTTTTTTAGTCTGTTTTTCTCTGTTTTGTAAGATTCTATTTTTGTATTATCGACCTCAGAAATTTTTTTTCTCAACCATGCCCAGTCTATTAATAAGCCAAAGTCATTCCTTATATCTGCTACAGTGTTTTCAATCTCTAACCTTTTGTTTTGTTTTTGATTCTTAGAATGTCTCTCGGCTTGCCTTATCCATCTGTTCTTACATTTTGTTTATTTTTTCACTAAACCCCTTAACACATGTCATAGGATTTTAAAATTCCTGGTCTCACAATCCCAGCATTCCTGCTTTATCTTACTCTTATTCTGATGCTTGTTCAGTCTCTTCAAACTTTGTATTTTTGCCTTTTAGTATGCCTTGTAATTTTTTGTTGAAAGGCAGATGTGATGTACTGGGTAAAAGGGACTGCCACAAATAAGCCTTTAGTAATGTAGTGGTAAGGTGTGAGGGGGAGGGAAATAATTTTATAATCCTTTGAGTAGGTCTCAGTCTTCTAATGAACTTATGCCCCTAGACTGTGAACTTCACCAGTGCTTCCCAGGCTTTTTCCCTTCTTACGTGGAACAGGATGGCTAAAGGGGCCTGGAGTTGGCTATTTTCCTTCCCTCCTAGACTCTTAGAAAATCCCAGCAGCTTAGGCTGTAGCTGCTGAGGGCAGAGCATTTTAAGAACAGAATGTTCTAACGTATCTCAGAATGGTCTCTTTTCTCCCCCCAACTACTAGAAACGTGAGGGGACTTTTTTTTTCCAATATTCTCTGTGAGGACCCAGTAGAACTCTCTGAGGTAAAATTAACACAAGTGTGCAGCACCCCCTATGACTGGCTCTTCCTAGAGTTTTAACTCACGGAATTGTCCACACTGAACCTCCAGCAATTACTCAATTATAGTTCATGTTTTCCTCCCCTGGCACTGGTTCTCGGGGATGTTTCTACTCCAAGTTGTGATTGTCTATATCCACCTGTCTGTCTGATTAAGGGGAAGCCATTTGCCCCATGACCTCACTTTTCTGCCAGACCTAATAATTAGTTGTTGATTTTTCAGTTTGTTCAGCTTTTTATTTGTTGTTAGGAAAGAGTGGCATAATCTAAGCTCCTTATATGCCCATCAGAAACCAAAAGTCAGGGTAGCTGGCCCATTTTTTTAATTGGGTTACTTGTCTCCCTCTTACTGAGGTAGAACTATTCATCCTGGCTTAGATGGTATGCTGGAATTTCAGAAAGAAAATCATTCTACTTTGCAAGGCATGACATTTAATTATAACATTTAATTGATCTGAACATGATTAAGAAAGTGAATAATAAAGGGTTCATTTGGGGTTATTTAAAATTTTAAACTCAGAGACTCAGCAATTTTAGGTGGATTGGGTTTTCTAAATTAGTTTTATAGAAAATACTCTGATTTTATAAACCTTTTTTTCTTATCCTAACTTTAAAATTTTAGATCATGCTCTTTACCAGGAAAATAGTCTATTGATAGTCACAGTTGATATCAAACCTAGTCTTTCCTTCTTTATCTTTTTCAATATGACTTTGAGATGAAAAATTCACACTTCTGAAGTATCAAGAGAATTGCCAGACTACATTGGTCTGTGATTGTAATAAAAATAATGTGATCTCATTGGGAGCAACTCTCCTGGGAGAGGATATAAATTTACTCTCTCTGAGCCATTGGGAGTTCTTTCTCTGGTTTACACATAGGCTACTGACATAAATTGAAGGGTGTCTAGTCCAGAGTTTTGCTTTAAATAAATAAATAACCTATCTTGGATTCTTGCCACAGTCAGCTCAAAGGAGCCTGCAAGGATGAATCTTGGTGAATAAATACCCTAAACTCACTGTCCTCTCTCCCTCAGATCTCGTAAGAGGATCCCAATAAACTGGCAGAGTATGAGGGAACCTTTCCCTTTGGTCCATATAGGTCAGCCGCCCAAGGCAGAGGCAGTATGGCAGGTGCAGAATGGATCTGGAAGGCTGTGGCAGATTGTGTTTTCCAAAGATGGCTGCAGCAACATGTCTTATCCAACATGCTCTTACTACAGCACGACTTTGACACTGCTCCCTATGAAGTAGTAAAATCTATGCCTCTCCTCCTGAAACTTAGTATACTTTTGTGAATGTCTTGACCAATAAAAAACAGGAGTGATACAGTATGATTCCTGAAGCTAGTTTCTAAAAATGCATACACTTCTACTTTGTTCCACTAGCACAATTACTCTTGGTATCCAGCCACTATAGTATTAAGAACCCCACATGACTGTAGACAGATCCTTCTCAAGAGGAACCAAGGTCCCAGCCCACTGGTCCTGCTGAACTCCCAACAGCCAGTGCCAACTTGCTGGCCAAGTAAACAAGCTTGCCAGTCTCTAATCAAGCCACCCCACCTAGTGAGGTGTCCAATGGAGATGAGTCCTCAATGATGCCTGTTCAATGTACACATTACTGAACTGAATAAATGATCATTTTTTAATCCACTAAGGTTTGGGGTAATTTGTTATATAGCAATAGTAATTGAAACTCAAGTAAATGTAAGGCATTTGGCATAACATGATCAAGTTTCTATGAAACAATGGCTCTTTATTCCTTTATATCCATGGGCTTCTTTTCTCTTACGTAACATTCATGTCATTCTACAAGAGGCAGGTCTACTCTCTGTACTTGCAATATAAAGGTAAGACAAAAATAATGAGATTTGATCCACAAGTTAAACTGTTATTCAGAGTAAGCTCTTTTGACTTGAAATATTTTAATTCAATGCAAGAATTGTCACATCAATCAAGAGTAATCCTAGAATGACTGAGGTTGATTAGCAGTAAATTTATGTATGTATCTATAGCAATTTATCACCGTGTTGAATTACGTCAATGACTATTGTTTTTAAAATTATGATGAGCACACTAAGACAATGTCATGTCAAGGAAATGAGCCTTGTGCTTGACACATAATACCTGTTTCACAAATACTAGTTTTCTTACCCATCTCTCAAGGTGAAAATATGTATAAGAGTATTACTTTCAGCTTGTGAGTTCAGAAGTATACAGTATACCTAGATATTAGAGTTAGGAGAAATCAGAGCAATTATCTGAAGCCTTTTATACCTTCCAAGAAGAGTAAAGATGAGGAATATAATATCCCAAGAGTTTTAATAATTGTTTTTACCCTAACTGCTCATTAGAATCACCTAGAGAGTCTCCTCTTTCTAGTCCATTTTAATTTTTAATTGTTCTGGATGTGACCTAGGTGTTTCTGGTATTTTCTTAAAAAGATTTCCCAGGTGAATTTACAGTACAGCCAGCACTGAGAACTAATGGGTTTAGCAAACTGGATAGCACAGTGTTTTTCAAAACACAGACTCTGTACTCAACAGGTGGCATTAACTAACACAACATAGAATGAGAGAGTTATTCTATTTTCAATATTATTTCAATCATTTAGATTAAATCAAGGAGAATGGCCAAGGCGGGCAGATCACTTGAGGTCAGGAGTTCAAGACTAGCCTGGCCAATATGGTGAATCCCCATCTCTACTAAAAACACAAAAATTAGCTGGGCATAATTAGCCATTTTCTAATGTCTGTTAATCTTTAATTAACAGAGCAAAAGTCTCTGGCTCAGGGACTTTGACAGTGTCCAGCTTAGTGAGCATTTAAATGATTTTGGAGAGTGTCTATTTATATAATTTTCTACTCATTGTATTGATTTTGCTAGGTAACTATTATTTTGGTGAGCAGATTTCCATTTAGGATAAGAATATGCATTTTATATGTCAATTCCCATATTAAGTTGAAGAAAGTTAATCAGTTTAAGAAAAAATTAAGTAGTAATAGAACATTTGGTACTAGGATATGGCAAAAACAATTGTGAAGACGTGACTCTAATGATTTAAATGTAGAAAACACTGGGTTTAGCTTGCTGGGACAGCAGACTAGGCATCCTGAGATCACCAATTCCTACTCCATCAAAATCAACACACCCCACTGCCCAGAAGAAAAAAAAAAAAAATTCCCAAGTTGTTTTACATGAACTTGATGTTGAAATTACAAAGCCGATACTTTGAGGCACCGCGAGCACTTGACACAACCTAAAATATGCATGAAGTACCTTCAACCAAGTTTTTGTGATCTTTGATGTGTCACTCTTTTGAAACACTTATGATGGAACAGGCTGGGACTCAAAATCCTGTAATGGAGCAATTATTCCAGTTTATTGGTTCCCAAGAAAGTCGAGCAAATTTTGATATTAACTGATTGCATCTTATCTGTCTTAAATATCACCTGTTCAGACAACCATGTGACAGTTGAAATTGTTAATCAGTCAGAAAAATTAAAACTGTTTACAATGTTAGGGCCTGTTTTCATGTTTCAGTGGCTGCCAATTCTTTCTGCTTTTTGGATGAGTAGCGTCCATTAGTAACGAAGGTGAACTTCGTGTAGCCGTTTGGCATTGGTGGGGGCAAGGTTTAATTTTTGTGGTCAAAAATGCAGAGGTGGGCCACGTCACCACCTATTCCTTCAGGAACTCTTACAGAGGAAAACACCAACCAGGTTCCAGAAGGAACTTACAGGTTCGACTGTTTTCAAGGCACCTGGAGATGATTTACATGTAATGTCAGGGTTTGGAAGGCAACCCAGTGAAGGGATGAATGATTAATATTGGAAGCGCTGCAATAACAGGCTGTGTAAAGTGATAAAAAAAAAAAAAAAGGGGGGGACTGCCTATTCAACCTCGGTTCCAAATAGCCGTCAAAATGTAATTTTTTTTCTTAAACTGGAAAATTATGCTTCTTGGCAGTCCAGCAGCAGCATTTACATTGAGAGTGCTTACTAGGGAATTCGTTTTTTACTTATAATTTATTATACTGAAAGTTCATACATTTGTAATGTTCAAGAGGGTCCCCTAATTCCAAAGTTTATTTTAAACCTTGATTTTAGCAGGTAACCTAATTGCAAAGTTTATTTTAAACCTTGATTTTAGCAGGTGGTAGATATCACAATGTATTTTCAGCCTACCTGTAATTAGTGATGATCTTTCTGCTTATTTATTTTTATCTGGTATGGGTTATCAAATCAGGTAGTGTTTGTTTTTTTTTTTTCTTTAGTGCAGAGTGGTTTTTAAATTACATCAAAAATTCCATTAGTGTCATCATCTAAGAAAATACAGGGGAAAAGTTAATCAGATCCTCTCCTATTTCATTTGATACACAGTGGATTTCCCCTTAGCATTTATTTCAATGATGCTTTGGCATACAAATCCATTTACTGTTAATACCTGTAACATATTATGGAAATATGATTTTTTTTCCTAAGAGAAGCCTGTATGATTAGATGGACAAATAATTGAGTAATAAAGTAATTCTAGCTAAGTTTAGTAGATATTGTGAAAATACAAGAAAGAAAAAATATTACTGTCATTAAGATGTAAATATGAACTTGAAGTCAGCTACAGTGAACTTTTTATTTTCTGGGGACAGACTAACAATTTGTGGATTAACTCTACGCCTGACATCCCTATCCCCTGCCCACCCCATTCAGCTCTCTATTGAGTTACTTAAATAAACCATGTTCTTACCTACCTTACGTCTTTGCACATGCCTGAGTATCCTAGTGTAGTTTATTTTTTTACCCACTTTTCTTGGACAACTTCTGCTCATATGTTAAATCTTAGCTGAATGAGCAGTTCACTGAAGCCCCAAAAAGTTCTAGATTCCCCCAATGTACTTTGAATTTACATTACATTATAATTTTACATTGATTTGTATAGTCATTTCATTAATGCCTGTCTTCCAACTCTATGCCCTATGAATATAAGGACTGTTTTTTTTCTTGCCTTCGGCATTGTATTCCCAGCAACTAAAGTAGAATAGTTGCTTTATAAACAGTTTTTGAATGAATGATCTTATTTTTAATAGGTGATGCTTTGGAAAAGAAACTCAATTTGTATGACATAGAGGGTCATATCCTGCTTCTTACACTCAAATGTAAAATACTGGAATAGACCTCTCTCACTTCCAAAAACTCCTTTCCTGAGTAAATTGTGGACAGCATCATAGAAAAAAAGATGTGCTTTCTGGAAAAAAAGAATTACACTAGTGGGCTTTGAGGAGAAGTTTTAAGCAAAATAGAGATATGAGGAGAAGAAAATAAAGCTATGAATTTGCACCTTCTCAATTCTGGTCCTTTCTGCTTGAGGAAGTGGGTTGAAGTTTCGGAAAATAATGCAAACAAAGACAAACTAATTTAACAGATAAGCTATTTTTTATTCAAAGTATTATTAATGTTTCTAAGAATTTATCCAAAGATGGTTAGTGTTGTGTTATTTGAATTATTTTATACTCTAAAGAATGGCAAATATGTTTCTTATTATTTCTAAATATTAGATGCAAGTTTATTTATAAATATGGTAAATAATCCATCGAGTACTATTTCATCCCATTTCAACTAATTTTACTGAGTTTATTTTTGGACATTTCTCTCTCATACCCTTTATCACATTTAATTAATAACTAACTATATTCTCTAACAATAGCAAATTGATGGAAAAAAGAATTAGTTAGATATGAGAGAAACTTCCTTTTGGAGTTTCTTTTACCTTTTTTCTTTTCTTAAATGCCTTAGAATACTCAATTGCATCTTGATAAGAAATGATAAGATACGCTAATAACATTTTAATTAAATTACTATTATTAAATGTTTGATTCCCATGAAAGAAGTTGGAGTTTAGAATTACAGTCATGTTACTTGACTTCTACCATCTATGACACTATTGAAAGCTGAGCATTTAGGGATATAGTTGTGCATAATCATAACTGCATTTTGGTAAGCATTGTATTCTACCAAGAAATGCACAAGTCATAAGAGGATAGCCCAATTAATTTTCACAAAATGAGCACACTCAAGTGACCAGCACTGAAAACAAGAAACAGAAGATGACCCACATCCTAGATGTCCTCATAGTGCTTCATCCCAAAACTACCATACCTCCAAAGGTATCCACAATCCAGCCTTCTCATATGATCAGTCATGATCACATACTCCTTTCCATCTGGTTTATATCCTTCATGCTTTTGAAACTCAGCCATGTTGATCTATGTAGTTGCAGTTCATTCATTGTCGTGGCCTAATAGTATTTTGTTAAATGATTATTCCACTACTTATTTGTCCACTTTACTGTGATAGGGTAGTTTCTATTTTTAGCTATTATGGATAATAACTATAAACATTCTTATAAATGTCTTTTGGTAGACAGATGCATGCCATTCTGTAGGGTATATACTTAGGAATGGAATTGATGAGTCATAAATTACATGTATATCCTGCCTTCGTAGATGCTTCTAAACAATTGTCCAGAGTAATTGTACCAATTTACAGTCCTTTCAGCAGTAAGAGTTCCAGTTCTACATCTTCAGCAGAACTTGAAAATGTCTGTCTCTTTCATTTTGCCATCGTCTAGTCATGGTATATGCCACGTGACTTTAACCTTTGTGAATTATACTTTCTAAATTTGTAAACATAACTTGTTTCACATGTTTATACCACCTTTTTACCCTGACTTGAGTTTACATCCTAGAGAGCGAGGGCCATGTGTTAGACACTTCTCTGTCCTTGAATGAATCTAACATAGCAAGCAAGGCATGCACTTTTGTTAAGATAAATCTTGTCTCTGTGTAGTGCTCCCTTAAAAGATCATAGAGTGGGAGAGAGAGAGCATTAGAAGAGGAATAATGCAAATATGTTTTATTGATAGAGACAAAAAATAATGAGAGAATCTCTCCTATACTCTGTCAAATTTTATTCTCCATTTATGTATTCATACACTCAAGTCCATGTTGGGGCTGAAAAAAATGGTTTCCATTTCAACTCGTTTTAGTTAATTGCTTCCTTTTTCTACTGTGCAATGTAAAAGGATAATTAAAAATTATATTTCCCCTGACTACATTTCTTTAGGAAGATGGCTTCATTTTTTATGATGCAGATATTTCTCTCTCTTCACCTGTCAGTGCCAAGAGTGAACAGAAGTCAGAAGTCCACCACCAAACTTTTCCTTACTGCTTCTAGAAACAAAGCCAGCCATTGTGCCTAAAAGGTGTATCCAGATATGTGAGGACATAAAGTCCCGACACAATTCTCTTTTACCCAGATGCCTTCAAAATAAGCAAATAAAGGTTGGCAAGAATAAAAAGCTTACCCCAATGCCTTAGATGGCATTTACTACTAACAGTTCTTCACTGAAAATAAGAGATTTCTATAGAAATGATAATCAACCTCCTGTGAGTATATGGAGCTCGTAAAACCTGAAGAGTTTCTAAAGGTCAGCAAGCATTAAAGGTTTTTGTCCTGGGGATACATTTCTAAATAACCCTAGGAGAAGGAGAGGGAGAGAGGGAAAGAAAAAAGTTTTAACTTGATGAAAGTAAAACATGCAAGCTTAACAGTTTCTGGATTATCATTTAATTACAACCATCAATCATTTCCCATCTGTCTTCTTCTAGTCCTCACAAATTTCATCTAAAACTATACAATACAACTAACAGAATATGTAACCCATTAAGAATCCTAAAGATAGGAAGCAATATTTAAGAAATTACTCTATAGAAGATTTTAGGAAATTCCCTAAAAATAGGATAATAGAATTCGTCTTGCTATATATACTACAAAAACTCAAGACTAAAACTCTTCTTTTAATTAATAAGATAAACGCTACTTATTGCTTCTTTCTCTTTACCAGACATGAACTGATGGTCATTTTCCAAGGGCTTTGGTTTTGAAATCATTTAATTACAAGTCATATTTTTACTAATGTGTGAAACTGACTTGCAGTTAGTCATTTTATTAACACAATTTTACATTCTCTTAAAATGAGGTCCATTTAACATTGAGCTTTTAGAAATATATTTGCCCTGTTAATTAGCTCTTGGGGAATGCCAGCAAATGTCTTTAAGGACAGCTGTTATTATTTTTTATTTTTTTGGATGGGGAGACAGAGTCTTGCTCTGTCACCCAGGCTGGAGTGCAGTGATGTGATCTTGATCTCAGCTCACTGCAACCTCCACCTCCCAAGTTCAAGCGATTCTCATGCCTCAGCCTCCTGAATAGCTGGGATTACAGGGGTGCACCACCACACCCAGCTAATTTTTGTATTTTTAGTAGAGATGAGGTTTCACCATATTGGCCGGGCTGATCTTGAACTCCTGACCTCAAATGACCTACCCGCCTTAGCCTTCCAAAATGCTGGGATTACAAATTTGAACCACCGCGCCCCAGTAGCTGTTATTTTTAAGGTTTAAAATGTTTTAATTTCTTCTTCTTGAGGGGTTCATGCTTTCATGCTGACTGTCCCTAACTTCTGCAGCCAAGGAATTAAACAGCTTTAGGCTTTTTAAGCTCCAATGTGTTCAGAAAAGTGTTTCAACCGTGGTAATCCCCTTGTCGTGCTGCCTTTATCTCCCACTAGATACCCACATGCGTTCCTCTTCTTCTCAGGCAGATAATTGCAAAGGGTTTGGAACCAGAGAAGAGAGTTGAGCTGGTGCTGAGCAGTGGATATAAAAAGAAGTGTCAGCCCGGTGGAAGTAAATAGACTCTGAGACTGTAATCTTTGCCCTTATTTATTTTCGAAACCATAAAGCCCAGGAGGAAGGTTCTTGTTTATTTGGCTACAGAAATCTTTGACTGCAGTCATGTATGGTTTTTAACTTGTTTTTATTTCCATACATTCCATTACAGCAATCTGCTCTCTTATACCACCTTGGTTTGCTCCCTAAATACAGTTTTCATTGCGATTTGTTGTTTTTGGCCATAGACTTCAAAATTCTTTGTGTGTTTTTGTTTGTTTGTTTGTTTTTTAAATAATGGTGTATTTATTACCTGTTTTCCCAACAGAGTTCATCTGGTGATTTAATGATCAGAAACATTCAACTGAAACACAGTGGGAAATACGTTTGTATGGTGCAAACAGGGGTGGACAGTGTTTCATCTGCTGCTGACCTCATAGTAAGAGGTAAACATTTATGCCTCCTTGAGTTTGTAACTTCACATCTTAACAGCATTCCTTACTGGAGGAAAAACCGTGATGAGATAGTATGTGAGCATACAAGTTATCATATTGATTTCATCGTCCCCACATAGACCACAGAATATGACAATAGGGGTGAGTGCTAATTCAAAGAAATAAAAACCTCAACTCTGCCCTTCAAATAGCTCTCACTGTAATTGGCATTCCACAGCTGCTGCCAAGCTGATGTGTTTTTGAGCATGTCATTAATTCAGTGATTGTATTTAATTTGAGAGAGAATATTGTGCAGTGTGTTTGCTTCCAGAATAATCAGGACTTGGGAATAATTGTATGTAGGACAATTTTCTAAAAATAGAAAAAAAAGTATCAGGATTATTCAGAATGACTGGGAAAATTTGCCAACCTGAGCTGCTGTCCAGGATACTGATTTGCTACTGGGCTGACAAATAACCAGAGTACATCATGAAATAAAACACATCTAGGTATCAGATTGGGAACTACAGAGATACACCAGTGGATTAAAGGGAAAGGCATCACACCAGGAGTAAAGGACATTGAATTTGGAAAGGTACAGGAATCCTGCTGAACAGAGGCTTTTAAAAGTGAATATCATCTGCAATCAGAGAGTATTATGGTTTGGGAATTACTGCCTCACATCCAAATTTAAGATCTAACAACAGAAATGGGGGGTAGAGGGAAGTAGTTGTTCTATTATCAGGTAAATGGCCTTTGCCCTAAGTGTTTTTGAAATTGGGAAAAGTCAGAGACATTGAAGTGGTCATGTGACATTCTCTTCTCTTTGACAGGAGAGGATGACATTTATGTAATTGCTACCCAATGTTTCCATTTGTGCCTTCCTTAGGTTCACCTGGACCACCAGAAAATGTGAAAGTAGATGAAATTACAGATACAACAGCCCAACTCTCTTGGAAAGAAGGTAAAGACAACCATAGCCCAGTTATATCCTATTCCATCCAGGCTCGGACACCTTTCTCCGTGGGTTGGCAAACCGTCACAACAGGTAAAGGGGGAGAGGCAGAGGTCATCTGCACACATACAAATGGATTTCAAGTCAATGCTGAAGCATGAAGACTCTTACCTCTCAAATATTCCTTTGTAGTGCCTGAGGTCATCGATGGGAAAACACACACAGCCACTGTAGTTGAGTTAAACCCATGGGTGGAATATGAATTTCGGGTTGTAGCCAGTAATAAAATTGGAGGTGGAGAACCCAGTTTACCCTCAGAAAAAGTAAGAACTGAAGAGGCAGGTTAGTGTTTTTGTTTTCTGAGTAATGGGTTAATAGATTTCTGTGTACTTCCATTTCCCTTGGCCCTGAACTCCAGGCCAGCAGGGGGTCGGCCTCAATAATCCATTGCTGCAATTATCTGACCTTTCTAATGGCAAAACTGGCCATATGGCATTTGTCAAAAGAAACACGTGTAAGTGATTCTGATGTAGTGTGACATTTCCAAGAGTTCAGTCCATTGTAAACGATCATTAGTGCATGTTGAGTGAATATGTTTTTGTCACTTAAGGTTATAATTACTATCTGACATAGTTACCCTGTTAACAAGGGAAGTGCTGTTTTCATTTATAACAAGCATTGACAAATTGGTAGGATAATGACATTTGTGAGTTCTGCTGCTAGCAAATCTCATTTTGCCACCAAGCTCAGTGAAGGAGCTTAAACAATTGATGAATAGGTATATTTTGTCACTTCAAGTGTTGAATTAAGAAAGAATCATTGATAAGAATTTCCACATGAGACAACTATTCACATAGACCATAAGACTGCTTTTATTATTCTAAAAATATCCCAGCATTAAAACTCAAACTAGAAAGTGTACATAGCATCACATTATAGGGACAACTGAAACCTAAAGACTTGCCTTTTCAGGATCTGTAATATTACTTAATATTAACTAAAATGAAGTTTGAAATAGAGCTGGTAGATCACTTTAGGAACTCAGCTAAGACGGAAGTCATCAAATATGTTTCAATAATTTTCATGATGCTATTTTACTCAGAATAATGCACATAATGTTTATGCTAGGAAATATGAGAAATAGAGTAACTGTGCTTGCCCTGGTGTTCTGGTCATTTGTTCACACTACACATATTTTAGGGAGCATCCTCTGTGTGCTCAGCACTTTCTAGATACTGCAAGTACAGCTGTGACCATACCAAAGACCCACTTTCATGGGACGTATATTCTAGTTTTGTCCTGGGGTTCACTAAGGCTAAAGTTCTCAGTGTGAAAATCTGATGCCCCTGTGAAGTTTATAAATAATAACTCAAAACAAGATTCAAGGGTTTGAGTTTGGGTCTTCCTTACATGTAGCCAATGTTGTTCTCAGAATTATATTCTACTTGAAATAGTCACAAGCTAAACATTCATGCTGGATTGATTTCCCATCATCTCTGGTGAATCACTTTTTCTTGTTTTATTAACTCTCATACTAGCAAAGTATCTTCCAACTTGGTCATGTTTGTTTGAGAGATTTTGAATTTTTTTATGATTTCATGTAAATATGTTGTTTGATGATCTCATAAAAATATGTAAATGTATGTACGTACATAAACATCCATATGTATGAATAACGTGCCAATGATTAAATTATTTTAAATATTTTAAAAAATTGCATTGTCTTTTAGATAAATGTTACTTAATGCAAGTACCATTTCATCTCTGTTTCTCTGACCTGTACAGTTCCAGAAGTGCCCCCTTCTGAAGTCAATGGAGGAGGCGGAAGCCGGTCTGAACTTGTGATAACCTGGGATGTAAGTGTTTGGGCAGCATCTTCACTATTAGGGTGTTGCTGTTCCCATGATCTTTGTGGCTTCCCAGGTGGTGGTGCTGGGGGTGTGGTTGGTGGGTGCTGCTGCTGCTGGTGGTAATATAGGTGGTGGTGGTGGGGTTAGTGGTATTGGGGCTGGTGGTGGTAGTTGTAGCCATAGTAGCTAATATTTTTTATGCTTTCTCTGAGCCACCCACTGTTCCCAGCATTTAGCATATATTTTCCTCATGTCATCCTTGCATCAATCTACAGATGAAAATACACAGGCTCGGAGATAAGAAATAATTTGCCCAGGGTCACCTGGTTGGTAGACGTAGGGATGAGTTATATTGTGGCTGTTGCCCCTCAAGGTCCCATTATGACTTTTCAAACAGCCGTGCAGCCCCCACTGGTAAAGGCACCTATTCCAACAGGTGCTTGAGTTTGTTTCCTTCCTGGCCATTCTCTCAGCCCTTGGTTTACATCATCAGTAGGAAAAAGGTTAATTAACAGGTTTTAAGTCAAAAAGTACTAGAATTACCTGCGTCTTTTGAAGATGTTGATGATGTGTCAATAAAATTTTTGACATGACTCAAATATAGCTTTCAGTTTTTCATTAATATTTTTTTTTCCTTTTTTTTTTTGAGGCAGTCTTGCTCTGTTGCCCAGTCTGGAGTGCAGTGGCATGATCTCAGCTCACTGCAACCTCCACCTCCTGGGTTCAAGAGATTCTCCCACCTCAACCTCCCAAATAGCTAGAATTACAGGCACATGCCACCATGCCCAGGTAATTTTTGTATTTTTAGTAGAGACAGGGTTTTGCTATGTTGGCCAGGCTGCTCTCAAACTCCTAACCTCAAGTGATCCACCTGCCTTGTAATTCATCAATTTATAAATTAGTATTTACTTCCCTTTTTTTTTTTTTTTTCTTGATGGAGTCTCTCTCTGTCGCCCAGGCTAAAGTCAGTGGCATGATATCGGCTCACTGCAACCTCCACCTCACAGATTCAAGCAATTCTCCTGCCTCAGCTTCCCGAGTAGCTGGGACTACAGGCGCATGCCACCACGCCCGGCTAATTTTTGTATTTTTAGTGGAGACAGGGTTTTGCCATATTGGACAGGCTGGTCTCAAACTCCTGACCTCGTGATGGCCGCTCGCCTCGGCCTTCCAAAGTGCTGGGGTTACAGGCATGAGCCACTGTACTGGGCCCCTTTTTATTTTATTTTTTTCAGTTTTACTTCATTATGCTTAATCACTAGTCCAATGTTTCTTCTCATAAAGTCAACATTAAGAATTAGATAATTTTTATTTGACTTAAGAGATCAGATATTTTCAACTGAAAGTATATCTTACTGTTAGAAACTCAGATTTGAACCATAAGATGATCAGCTGTCTGAATAATCACAGAAAATTCCAGTTTATTATCTGGATGGCTATGAAATGGTGGCATATGTCTGTTTCAAAGCAGCTGGCATCACTCTCCTGCTGATGTTTTCCTCCTTTTTTCATCCAACTGCTTAATACAATGTAGATGATGATTTGATGACTTTTACAAATGCCTGTGGATCACAGCTCCATTCATTTTTGCCTTGCCCTTATAAGTAAGGGTGATTCAGTGTGTCTTTCCTTTATAGCCAGTCCCTGAGGAACTACAGAATGGTGAAGGTTTTGGGTATGTTGTTGCTTTCCGCCCTCTTGGGGTTACCACCTGGATCCAGACAGTGGTGACATCCCCTGACACCCCAAGATATGTCTTTCGGAATGAAAGCATCGTGCCATATTCACCATATGAAGTTAAAGTGGGTGTTTATAATAACAAAGGTGAAGGACCATTTAGCCCGGTGACAACAGTGTTCTCTGCAGAAGAAGGTATGGAAAACATGACTGTGTTTCAGCTCTGCCTAGTAACAATTATTTGTGCTCCAAAAACGGATATAGAGTCTCGTTTTGACTTCAAATATGTTTATTCCAAAGAACAATGATCCAAGTAGTAGTTAGATTCCCAGTGCAAGTGATAAATATCAATCATAAATGACTTGAAGTGTAAGACTTAATGGATAGTTAGAGGATGTAACTGTGAAAGGAAAATAAAACCTCAGGACCCCAATTCACTAGGCCAAAAGGAAAAAATTAAGCTGAATGCTGAGTCATGCAAGAAAATGCCTTTTCTTTATTCCTAACCAGATAGCTACAGATAAAACATTAAATCTCTCTAAAGGTAGCTACTCTATGTTCGCCTTGCCTTATGTAAAGTAGTGATTTACTGAGCAGGAGACCTAATTGATTAGCCTCCTATCTGCTCTTTTTCCTTTGCAACATGCAGATTACCATACCCTTCCTCTTTGCACTCCAGCCCACTCTAAATATTAAAGCCCTCAAATTCAATCTTTGGAAATGGACACAGACCACAGACTGTTTCTGTGAACCCATGTTTTTTGGTTTTTTCTTTTTTATTTGTTTTCTTCTGGGCATGTCGTTAACACCTTGGTACAATAAATTCCAAAATTGATTGAGACCTGTCTCAGAACATAACCATCAATTTAAAAATCTGTTTTGAGGAACACTTCCTATGTTCCAGTTTGTGAAGCAAGGAAAATCACAGCCTTACCTTGGGGTAATAAAAATATACCCCTTGGAGCTACCCTAGTCCTAAGTTGTCCAGTGGTTCCCATGGCCTGAGAAAGGGATGTTACTGAATGAAGAGTCAGGAGCAGTGGTATCTCATTCAACACATATGCAATGTGCAGGTTTGAGGGATATGAACCTGCTGGTGGAGATACAGACATACTTCACTCTGGACCATTCCATTTCTTTGTCTTTCTTTTATACCTGTCTCAGATACTGAGACATCTACATTTTGTCTCATGACCGCTTTAGAAAATAATCAAGGTAAAAGAATTATACAAAATTGCCATTTCATAGATCAGCAACAACTATTGTAGTTTTTTGTAGTTCTACAAAAAAAAAATAATAATAAATGGCAGAAACTAACATGTATTCAAGTTTTGCTACCCGCCAGACATTACCTAATTTGATATTTCAGATAAGAAATATAGGCACTATTATTTCCCATTTACAAATGAGAAAATGGAAGCCTTATAAAAGAGAGTAATAAATTTGCCAAAATTCCTAATAGTGAGTGGTACAGCCAGTATTTTAACCAAGGGCCTTTGCCCTTAACCATTCTGAGCTCACAAAATATATCAGTGTCTCCCCTACCCTCCAGACCTGACAGTAAGTTGCAAAAAGTGGTCCGCAGTTGTCATTCCTAAGAATAGTAAGTAGAGTTGATTTTTCTTTGGATCCCCACCCCTCTTCTTGCCTTCTCACTTTCCGTTGAGTTCTGAGAGGGATTTTTTTTTTTAAGGATTATAAAAGTCTTTGCAGAAGAGTCTTAAATTCATAGCCAGACCTCATTTCTAAAAGTTGCCAGGGATTGCAAGGGCAAGTGAGAGGTCTGGGGAGTGATGGCAATTATCCAGGGAGTTTTTGGACACTGTTTACCTGTGCATCCAGGACCTAGGTGCTGGCAACTGGAAAAGAGGGACAGCCACAGCTTCTTACCCATTGTTGCCTCCTACCCATTGTTGCCTCCCTCATTTTCCTTCCCCTGTTACCATTTTTGCTCCCACTGAAGAGTCAGCTAAAAGTCTTTTTGTTCAAACATGAGAAATGAATTGGGCTTACCTAAGGAAGAAGCAGAAGATTTCTGTGAAATCTACTAGGTTGTCTCTGTGAATCCAAGGGAGAGTTATGTAGTAAACCTCACAAAGAACTTTAATCAGAGAAGCCCTGAACCTCAGAAAATGGTCTGCTCCTCTAGAGTACCTGCACTGGATCAGTGGGCTCCAAGTACTCCTCGACTCTCCAAACCAAGTTTCAAATTCTCAGGAGAGAAAATCTAAGAGGCCCCACCTTAGACCAGGAATTCATCTCAGCATCAAGCCACCTTGTCTGAGAAGCAGGATCGTTTGACAAGAGGAATACACCTGAACTGGGCCCTGAGAGGGGAGAACCACTGTGAACCCCATAGAATCTCAACAGTGCTTATTACAAAGGGGGATCTTCTTACTGTGTAACAAACCACCTGCATTTCTATCTACTCCTTCAAAAGGACATGCCATCCACCACATTTCAGTTGTCCGTTCTGTAGGCCTCGCTAGAGAAGGTACTCACTCAGTGTTTATTGTGTACATGAGCTTTACTTAACCTAGACCTTTGTTTGGCAAAATGAAAACTAAGTAGCATTTGTGGACAGGAAAGTTCCCAAACAGTAGGAAAGAAATAAAGGGAAGGAAATAAAGACAAGGTGAGGATAACACAGGCAAAAAAAGGAAGATAAGGAAGATGCCCAAAAAGAGGTGCAAGGGAGGAAAGTATAGGTTGCCACAGCTGTTTAGCAAGGAAACGCCTTTGGCTATGATGCCATCTTTTCCTAAGAAACAGAAACGGACCAGTGTCTCTATTTTCAACATATGGTACCAGAATATTTCATAGAATTTTCAAGTATGTTAAAATGCTTCTATAAAAATAAGAACGTTAATATATGTTTTAAACAAACTGCCAAAATTATCGTCATATTTCAATTTCTGCTTCCGAACAGAGCCTACAGTGGCCCCATCTCAAGTCTCTGCAAATAGCCTATCTTCCTCAGAAATTGAGGTTTCATGGAATACCATTCCTTGGAAGTTGAGCAATGGACATTTACTGGGCTATGAGGTAATTTCTTTTCTGATTAATTCATGTATGTGTGTCACATGCTACTTTGTCTCCTTACATTTGAAATCCTTAACAATGACCTCTTATTTGAAGTCTATCTTTGGCTGAAATTTTTTTATCAACACATTGTTTCATCTGATGTTCAAGGCATACTGAATTTAACCAGTTGAATGAAAATAACATTAGTTGGAGTAGAAAAGGAACAACAAAAGAATATGAAAGGAAATCATGTATCATGTGGGCCAAATATTTTAGATGGGTTTACTAAAAAATAAGGGTGAGATTGAACTGCAGTATTAAGTTCATAGAGTACTTTCGTCAACAGGAAGTCACTGTCCTCCAGCTCTTTGTCTTACTTTCTTGGTGGCTTTGTTACATTGTGGAGTTCTTTTATAGGCTCTAGAGAAGCCACCTGTCTGTAAGATACTTTGAGCCTTCAAAGACCTCTCTGTTTAGTGAAATAGGATGAAACATCTGAAAGAGAGGATAATGTAAGACCAAATATAATGAAGGTCTGACTAGGTCACTCAAACAGGAAATGTTTGCGTTGTCAAGAAGGATGGGACATATTGAAAGTCTTTATAAGGGTGGTAAGGCTTAACAGGACTTTCAAGGGAAAGTAAGTAAAGGTGGAAGGAGTGGAAAACATTCTGGATTAGGTATGGCATGACGGAAAAGCAGAGTAGAGGCCTACCTGCCAAAGGTTCCTGTTTGAAAAGGTGACTTCAGATAGGCACGGGAGGACCAGGTCACAGGTGGCTTTAAAGGCTAAGAAGAACCATTTGAACTGGGTCCCCTATTTAGTAGTGAGCAGTTAGAGGAAACTGGGAGCAGTAGAGCCAAGAACTGGCAAGATAAATACAATGCAAAGAAGATTTTGCCAACAATGGCATTGTGGGATTCATAGTTGTGATTTCATCCCACCCACAGCTGTCTTCTTATGAAGCTTCCCTCCAGGCTTCCCTGAGGAAGTGTGTAACTCCTGATTCAGTGGCAGGCTTACATGGGCAGGTTTGCATCACAGGGCCACGTACCCCTCCACTTGCCAACACACCTTCAAATGAGAGCTCCAGGGTGATCTCTCGATCAAATGTAAATGCTCTGTGGACTGTGAAGCCTAGCAAGTCAGATTCTTGTTTGAGATATTTAAATAAGAAATATACAGATTATAATTAGTGAGTGTAATGCAGTAGTGTGTCACATTTGGGGCTCAGTTCAGACTTCTCAAACTAAGGCCATGGACATGCAGGACAAAGCTAATCTGCAGAGATGAAATACACTCCCATGCAACCCTAAAGAATGGAGGAGACAGGGGCTCATGGAACCTGCAAGAGGGCAGAATAAGCCAGGTGTGGTGGCTTGCACCAGTAATCCCAATACTTTGGGAGGCAAATGTAGAAGGATTGCTTGAGCCTAGGATTTCAAGACCATCCTGGACAACTTAGTGAGACCCCATATCAATAAAATATACAAAAATTAACCAGGCATGGTGACACATGCCTGTAGTCCTAGCTACTTGGGAGGCTGAGATGGGAGAATTGCTTCAGCCCAGGAGGTCGAGGCTTCAGTGAGCCGTCATCCTGCCACTGCACTGTAGCCTGGATGGCAAACTGAGATTCTATCTCAAAAAAAGTGGGGGCAGCCAGAATAAAATAGCTCTTTGACAGTCATTCAGTTCTCAAATGACTTGGCTTTATTCTTTTTCATCATGTTACCTTGCCCTTCTTTTTAATAGATTCTCTTTATATTTGAACTGCCTTGAGACAGTTTCTGTTCCTTGCAACCAAACAAGCATTGACTTGAATTAATATTAGCAAATTAAGAAAAGAAAGGATAGGGAATAGAGCAATGATGCTCAGAGTGTGGACTGTGAAACCCCTACAGCAGAATTACCTGAAGGTGTTGTTAAAATTGAGCTCCCACAGCTCTCCCAGGACCCACTCAATCCAAACGTTTAGGACTAGGTCTTGTTAGTGTATATTTTTAGTAACTATCTGTAAAGAAACATCTTCCTGCACACTTAAATGTACTAAACACTGGTCTTGACACAGAGAAGCCTGATCAGAGACAGAATAGTCCAGACTTAAGGAAGAGAGAGTATGAAGAAGTAAAACACCACATAAATACAGGAGAACAACTTAATGCGCATCTTAAAGGAAGCCAAGAATAGCTGGATGGGGCCGGGCGCGGTGGCTCAAGCCTGTAATCCCAGCACTTTGGGAGGCCGAGACGGGTGGATCACGAGGTCGGGAGATCGAGACCATCCTGGCTAACACGGTGAAACGCCGTCTCTACTAAAAATACAAAAAACTAGCTGGGCGAGGTGGCAGGCGCCTGTAGTCCCAGGTACTCGGGAGGCTGAGGCAGGAGAATGGTGTAAACCCAGGAGGCGGAGCTTGCAGTGAGCTGAGATCTGGCCACTGCACTCCAGCCTGGGTGACAGAGCGAGACTCCGCCAAAAAAAAAAAAAAGAATAGCTGGATGGAAGATTTCTTTAATTCCATGACAATGGATGTAAGCAATGAAAGATGATGGGGAGCCAACAGTAGCTCCCTCGTGATTAGAGAACTGGCAGTGACATTGGCAATGGAGGTAAAGGTATATGGGATGGAAGGAGCACAGCTGTAAGGGAGTGTGACTCTGAGGCCAGTCCATAGCAAATCCCAATTCTACCACTTGCCAGCTGTGTTGGGAAAATTACATAAACTCTGTGAGCCTCATTTTCCTCACCTGTAGAATGGGGACAATAATAGGCCTAATTCATTAGGATATTGGCAGGATTGGATAAGATTAGGTATGTAATGAGGTTCTCATAATTTCTGGCTCTTTATTTCTTTATCTATCTATCTATTTTTGAGACGGAGTTTCCCTCTTGTTGCCCGGGCTGGAGTGCAGTGGCGCGATCTCAGCTCACCGCAACCTCCGCCTCCTGGGTTCAAGTGATTCTCCTGCCTCAGCCTCTCGAGTAGCTGGGATTACAGGCGCGCACCACCACACCCAGCTGATTTTTGTATTTTTTAGCAGAGATGGGGTTTCTCCATGTTGGTCAGGCTAGTCTTGAACTCTTGACCTCAGGTGATCTGCCTGCCTTGGCCTCCCAAAGTACTGGGATTACAGACGTGAGCCACTATACCTGACCAATTTCTGGCTCATCATAATAAACAGTCAGTAGGTGTGAGACATTCCTCAGAAGAATTTTTGAGATATTAATGTATCTATTTCTCCCCAGTAAATATTCTGTAGCAAATAATTGACAGTAAGCCCCCTTAACTCAAGGGATTATGCCAAAAGCTATCAAAAGGAGTTGCCTGCAAGACACTTCCCTTCCTAGCTTTGTTTCAAAAGTTCAGGCCATTAGGGAGATTGTTCCATGTTTCTTGGAGGGTCATAGGAGAGAAACTGCAACTGAGGAAAACATACAAGAGAAATTTCCAATGGCATTGGCAGAAATAAATGTCTGAAGCTTACAAAGCCTCCTGGGGCCTACATCTTTCTAAGGCAGTGCCCAGGTTGATGGCAAGATTGAACAACTGTGTTTCCCACACTCAGCAGTGATTACTCACTCACCAAACACGGCCTCCAGCTGCTAGAAGTAAAGGGCTCAAATCAAACACAAAAATAAGTGATCTTGGGGGCTTTGGGAAGGGAGGCCCAGGAATGACTATGCCTGAATCTCCCATTAGCTGAGCAGGATATGGGATTCAATGTTTGATCAAATTTATTTAAAGAAAATAACACAGCTGGGCGCAGTGGCTCACGACTGTAATCCCAGCACTTTGGGGGCCAAGGTGAGTGGATCACAAGGTCAGGAAATCAAGACCACCCTGGCTAACATGGTGAAACCCTGTCTCTACTAAAAATGCAAAAAAAAATTTAGTAGAGAGGAACACTTTTACACTGTTGGTGGGACTGTAAACTAGTTCAATCATTGTGGAAGACAGTGTGGCGATTCCTCAAGAATCTAGAACTAGAAATACCATTTGACCCAGCCATCCCATTACTGGGTATATACCCAAAGGATTATAAATCATGCTGCTGTAAAGACACATGCACACGTATGTTTATTGAGGCACTATTCACAATAGCAAAGACTTGTAACCAACCCAAATGTCCATCAATGATAGACTGGATTAAGAAAATGTGGCACATATAAACCATGGAATACTATGCAGCCATAAAAAAAGGATGAATTCATGTCCTTTGTAGGGACATGGATGAAGCTGGAAACCATCATTCTGAGCAAACTATCGCAAGGATAGAAAACCAAACACTGTATGTTCTCACTCGTAGGTGGGAATTGAACAATGAGATCACTTGGAAACACAGG
Organism: Papio anubis; assembly: GCF_008728515.1. NCBI lineage: Eukaryota > Metazoa > Chordata > Mammalia > Primates > Cercopithecidae > Papio > Papio anubis. The sequence goes on from NC_044977.1 coordinate 65,805,661, forward strand.
GTGGGGAACATCACACACTGGGGCCTGTCATGGGGTGGGGGAAGGGGGGGAAGATAGCATTAGGAGATATACCTAATGTAAAAGATGAGTTAATGGGTGCAGCACACCAACATGGCACACGTATACATATGTAGCAAACCTGCATGTTGTGCACATGTATGCTAGAACTTAAAATGTTTTTTAAAAATAATTAAATAAATAAATAAAAATACAAAAAATTAGCTGGGCGTGGTGGCGGGTGCCTGTAGTCCCAGCTACTCGGGAGGCCGGGGCAGGAGAATGGCGTGAACCCGGGAGGCAGAGCTTGCGGTGAGCCAAGATCACGCCACTGCACTCCAGCCTGGGTGACAGAGCAAGACTCCATCTCAAAAAACAAACAAACAGAAAAGAAAATAAATGAACACATATGGCACTCCTCAGATGGGAGACTGACATGCACACTCACCGTGAACAGTGTTGTCCTTTTTGGAAATCATGACAGGATCATAATTCTTGACCTGGTTGTAACTTGTAAAATAGTTAAGAAAAATAAATGGAAGAATATACATGAATGGCTTGTGGGATTCCAAGCAGAACAGAGTGCTAGCAGTCACTGGTGGTTGTTGAACAGCTTAGGGGAAGGTAGATGTTGATTGTTTAATATAGTCATGCACTGCATCATGATATTTCAGTTTAGGACAGACCACATATACAACAGTGGTCCCCTAAGATTATAATACCACAATTTTGCTTTACCTTTCCTATGTTTATGTATGTTTGAATATACAAAAATGTACCATTGTGTTACGTTGCCTACAGTATTCACTACAGCAACATGCTGTACAGGTTTGTAGCCCAGGAGCACTACACTACACCATCTAACATAGCTGTGTAGTAGGTTATACCATGCAGGTTTGCATAATTGCACTCTACGATGTTCATACAATGCAACAACCATCTAATAATACATTTCTCAGAACATATCCCTGTCATTGTAACACGTAACTGTATATAAATTTAGGTCAATAAGAAGTCATCCAGATAAGGATATTTTATAAGAAAGTAGAATCACACCATTATTGGTCACACCAAGAAAGAGAGTTTCACTGAAAGACAGAAAATTTAAAAATCCTCATAGAACCATCACAGTGTCTAGTTAAGTCCACACCACTTTAGAATTAGACAAACCTGTGTTCAGATCTGCTAGGTTGAATATAAACTCTGCAAGGGAGACGTTAACTCAGCCTTTTTCTTCGTTGATCTATCCCCAAGTGCCTGGAGTAGTATCTGACATACAGGAGGCATGCAAAAAATATATGTTGATGGAATAACTGCAGTTTGGGCTCTGCTACCCTGTTGCTGTATGTCCTTGAGCAAGTTGTTCGAGCTCCCCAAGGCTCAGTTAAAATAGAGAGAATAATAACTCACAGCATTGTTTGCAAATTAAATGAGATAAAGCAGCTATTGTCAAAATGGCCCAAAGAGACTCAGGGCTTTCACTTTTCTGTTTTGAATATTGGGCTTTGGGATGAGATTGTACTGAAGAAAAAAAAAAAATGAAGTAATATATAGTAATGTAGCACAATCCCAGTGTGAGACCCAGTGGCCACCATTTCTAATGCATGCTGATATTGCCGTCAAAGTGGGACACAGAAAGATGAGAAGAGCTATGGGAAAATGGGACTTTCTTGAAATTAATTACAGGTTGAAATGCATTGCCGCTTGCCTGTTTGTAAAGAGTAGCAAATAGAATGTCCAAATGTAGCATGAATACAGTATTGAAAGGAAACAACGATTAAACATTTCTTTCCCAAATGCTTGGTAAGTATAAAGAAAAAGGAAACAAGCTGAAAGAAGTACTAATTGGGAAAATCTTACAAAATAATTTATGTAATTATACCAAGATAAAAATATGTCTTTTCTTAGTTTCAGTAATGATTTAAAAATTAACCTTGGGTAGGGGGAGAAGGACTTGGCAGAGTATTTAATTATCAGTCGTGTGGCTAACTTTCTGGGTTGCAGTTTCCCCAGTTTGGCTTTAAAATTGTTAATAGCTCCTGCCTTTCTCTCATCTCAGTGAGGGTTGATCATGTGCCATGTGGCATGCTGAGCACACATCATCATTAGCATCTCGACTAATTTTCTTTCTGATTTGACCAAGCAGTAGTTGAGAAGCTCATTTCCCTGGGCTCCAATTTATTTCATCAGCTAAGCCGTTATACTCAGGCTCAGATCTTTTCTGGTGCCCTTTTGGGTAGGAACAAGAGATACAGACATGATGAAGAGAGGCAGAAGCCTTTAAGTTCATGGATCCTGGGTGCCTGAGGAATGAAAGCTCCCACGTTCTAGTGCAGTATCTACAGTCCGTTTCTTTAAAGTCCTTCTCTGTTTTGAAAGAACCACATTTGGGAGAATGACCTTGATAGATGATTAAAACAAGTCTACACTTGTGAAATGATACAGATTAGCATATTTTGGAGGAATCAATTTTTTTTTAAGTTTGGCAGAAGAACGTAAGTAATGTGCCATAATAGAATGCCAAACTTAAACTTCATTGATGCCTTCTTCCAGCCTCCTGTTCCAAACAGCTGTACAGAATATGTTCCTAATATTTCAATTAGAATGAAAAAAGATGTAGGCCAGGCGTGGTGGCTCACACCTGTAATCCCAGCACTTTGGGAGGCCGAGGAGGGTGGATCACCTTAGGTCAGGAATTCGAGTCCAGGATGACCAACGTGGTGAGACCCTGTCTCTACTAAAAATACAAAAATTAGTCCGGCATGGTGGCTGTCACCTGTAATCCCTGCTACTCAGAAGACTGAGGCAGGAGAATTGCTTGAACCCGGGAGGTGGAGGTTGCAGTGAGCCGAGATCGTGCCATTGTACTCCAGCCTGGGCAACACAGTGAGATGCTGTCGCAAAAAAAAAAAAAAGAAAAAAGAAAAGAAAAAATATGTCAAATATGTGAGTACTTTTTTTGAGACTATGAAAATCTCCCTGGAAAAAAAAGACATATGCATTAGGTCTAATTCTCTGAAATTGGGCAAAGAATTCACTCTAGCACAAGTCAAATGCATATGGAAAAATAGGATACAGACAATTGAGGCATACTGAAATAAATATGACAGGCACAAATGCATTCAAGTGTGTATAATACAGACTTTTGAAGAGGGTCAAAGGGTTGGTTTAACTGGAGAGAGCAGTAGCAGTAGCCTTTTGTGAGTGAAGGTTGCCTAAATGGTGCTGTATTCTTTATTAGGCAAAGATATTCTGTACCAAATGGTGGCTCAACACTGGGGGAATAAATATCCCAGCCTCTCTTTCCTTCCATCCTCCCATCACCAGCATCCTATTACTTACACCAAGTGAGAAGCCACAGGGCAAGGGAGCCAGACGGACAGTAGTTCATACCAGTCAGCTCTCCTGGGGACTGACAGCAGAGTGAAGAAGAGTGGAAGACAGATCTGGAGTTGTCTTCCTAAAAGACATTTAATGCATTTTTACCTGCTTTCTATTTATTTAAATGTGTCTGGTCTAACTGCTAAATTAAAATATTTGTCTCTGAAAATCTATAAGTATGAATATAATTATATAATTCTTTTTGTCCATTAAGAGTATTTCTGATTCAATAGCTATTCTTTAATGGCTGAAAAAAATGCCATTTTAATATATTATTTTTATAAGCTGCATTTCATTTTTAAATTTAAATTAAGTGAAATCTCTGATGCAGTGGTATTAAGGACTCTTCACAATAGGAACATATTTTTTTGGAAAAAACAAATTACTGGAAGTAATAGAGATATTTTTAATTCTGATATTTCTCAATTGTGTTTCTGTTTACTTACCCAAATAAAAATATATTGGTTTGTGAAATGGTTTTATGATTCTGAAGGCAAAAAATTGTATTGCCTCCTCAATAAATTGGAGTTTTGATGTTTCCTAGATGAATACAATATTGAGAATTGAATACATAGCCTGGTGAATCTCTGATGTAGGAAGGAGGGAGGCATTTTTAAACTATGTTCAGGCCATTCAACAATTCAACAGCAGTTAATGGTTAGTATGTACAGACTTTGCTGCGAGCAGTAAAGCTATGGTGATAACCAAGACAGACAAGCCCCTGCCTCAGGTGTGTGAATCCACCTTCACATCCTTTCCCTCCTGCTGTCTGCTGGGTGAGGAAATGCAGTTAATTTCTGTCCCAGGTGCACATCCTCACTGGCAAACCAAGGCATAGCCACCCACGACTGCTCAAGAAGATAGCCTTTATCTCTCAGGTGTCTAGCAAGGAAAAATGATTGAGAACCACAATTCAGTATTAACAAACCCCCTTCCCTGGAGTGGATTTGCTTTTTATTTTTCCTACTCTAAACTCAGAGTGAATTTGCAATAGGAAAATTGCTGCGTTTATTCAGTTCTGGAAAATTCTCAGCCTTTTTCCCTTTGACTGTTGCTTTTTCCGCAGTCTCTCCTTCTGAAACTCCAGTTAGAACTTTTCATTGTACCGTCAGTGTCTTTTAAGTTTGCTTTTGTAATTTTTGTTTCTTTATACGGGCTCTGTTCTGGGTTCATTAATTCCCTTTTCCACCATAAGTCTTCAGCTTAATTCTATCACTGATTTTATTTTATTTTTTTTTATTTTTTATTTTTTTAACTTTATTTATTGTTATTATACTTTAAGTTGTAGGGTACATGTGCATAACGTGCAGGTTTGTTACATATGTATACTTGTGCCATGTTGGTCTGCTGCACCCATCAACTCGTCATTTACATCAGGTATAACTCCCAATGCAATCCCTCCCCCCTCCCCCCTCCCCCCTCCCCATGATAGGCCCCGGTGTGTGATGTTCCCCTTCCTGAGTCCAAGTGATCTCATTGTTCAGTTCCCACTCATAGGTGGGAACTG